>NC_059259.1:2052248-2069748 GCF_017591435.1 Portunus trituberculatus
TATTTAAATGCAATAAAACGTGTATACATATACAAGATGTGTTTTCTCTCTTTCAAACGAGTCACTTTCATTAATAACTATTTCATTTTTTTTTTAATGTGGTGTGGTATTTCATATCGTATCGTTATCTGAACTACTGATTGTTACTGATTGAGGACACGCTCACCACATATATTGACTTCCAACGTTCTATTTGACATATGACATACTGTTATACAGGGTATCTCAATATACATAAGACCGATGTAATTGCATCTTGACGTCCTGCATTTGTAAAGTGTTAGAAAAGATGGTAAATGTAAGACTCATGTGGTACTTGGAGAGGGGAAGTACTTGTCATCGGTACAGTACGGCTTCCGAAAGATGAGGTCTACTACTGATGCTCGTTTATCCCTAGAGTCTTTTATTTGTGAGGCCTTCGCTAATCACCACCATCAAGTAACAGTGTTTTTTGACCTGGAGAAGGCCTACGACACGGCTTGGTGTCATGGCATTTTAAAGTCTTTGTTTAATTTTGGCCTTCGTGGCCACCTTCCTCTTTTATCCAACAGTTTTTATCCAGACGTTTCGAGTGGGGAGTGTTCTCTCTGAGGCTACTGCTCTAAATGATGGCGTTCCACAGGGAAGTATTCTTAGTGTTACATTATTCACAGTCGCCATAAATGGTGTTATTGATACTCTCCCAGATGGCATTCACAGATCCTTATATGTTGGTGATTTATGTATTTCATTTGCTGCTGCTAGGATGTCACTGATTGAGCGCAAGCTCCAACTGGCGATCAATAGGGTGTCCAGTATGGCCAACATGAACGGTTTTCGATTCTCCACCTCCAAGACCGTAGCCATGCATTTTTGTCGCAACCGTGGTGTCCATCCAGACCCGGATTTATACCTCGCCAGTAGACGCCTCTCATGCGTGGAGGCGACTCGATATCTTGGCCTTTTATTTGACCGTCTCACCTGGGTTCCCCATTTTCGTTCTCTTAAGGTGTCTTGTCGGCAGGCATTATCCCTTCTTCGGGTTTGAAGTCACACCTCTTGGGGTGCGGACAGGGACACGTTGCTGCTGATTCACCACACACTCATACTTCCCAAGCTGGAATACGGCTGGGAGATGACTACGCACGCTTGGCCCCGTGCATCATGCTGGGGTCCGCTTGGCTACAGATGCATTTCAGACATCTCCAATACCTAGCCTTCTAGTGGATGCTGGTTTCTGGCCGCTCGACCTCCGGCGCCAGTCTTCGATGCTCCGGTGTTGGTTTCGCACCCACCGTCTACCCGATTCTGTCCCTTGTCTGTCAATGTTGCGGGACTCGCGTTCGCAGGCGTATGTCACTCGACCGAGTCTACCTAAACCTGTGGCAACCTCATGTTGGATTTGTCCGTCGACCCTACTCCTGTCTACTCTTTCCGGCTCCCACGAGTTGGTTCTTGGCAGCTTCCGGTTGTTTCAATATGCCCTCCTGCCATAGATGGCAAGAAGGATTTTCTGCCAGCTCTGTCCCACAGACGGTTTTTAGAACACTTTTTTTTATCCATTCTGATGACATCCCCGTTTTTACTGATGGTTCCAAATCCGACGCAGGCGTTGGGTTTAATGTGTTTTCCTCTTTTATCGGTCAGGCAGCCTTCCTTCGGTAGCCTCCGTCTTTACTGCGGAGCTGTCTGCCATAGTCCTAGCTTTACAGATTATTTTTACTCTACCGGTTTCGTCTTTTACAATTTTTTGTGACTGTCGCAGTGCTCTTAGTGCTCTCTCTTGCACTGTCTCCCTTAACCCTTTGGTTTTATCAGCCCTGGAGTGGCTATATCTTCTTACCAAACGAGGATATCGTGTTGGGTTCTGTTGAGTCCCTGGTCACGTAGGTGTTGCAGGAAATTAACACGCAGACCGCCTCGCTAAGGAGGCAGCAAGTCGCGCTCCATCTCCTTCCCATGTTCCGTTTCGAGATGTATTTCATGTAATTCGTGTGGCGATTGCAGCAATTTGGCAGAGGAGATGGCTAACGGGGGTCGCAATCTCGAAAATGGGAGAGATTACTACTTCCACACTCCCTCAGTGGACTTACACCCATGTCCGGGATCGCCGTGCACAGACTTTATTGGCGCGGCTTCTTATAGGTCACACGTACCTTACACAAAGGTACCTCCTGCCCGGGGACCCTCAACCTTACTGTGATGACTGCTTGGTGGAGCTCACCGTGCGGCACCTGTTGATAGAGTGCCCTAGTTTGATCGAGTTACGACACCGCTACCTCTACCGCTGTCGCGGTAGGGATAGCGGTGTCTATTATAACTCATAGGTTCTTGGAGCAGAGTGTCTGACCCAGAGCACTGACATTTTTAGGTTTTCGGGAGAAGCTAGCCTTCTCCCAAAGTTTTGAATTTTATTCTTATTTTATTATATGCATCTTAATATTTTATTTAGTTTTATTGTCCTTTTTTGGTTGTTAAAATACTGTATTGTTTTTAACTGTTTTTAGACGTTTTAAATTTTTGAAGCGGCGCCATATGACCTTGGCTGTTGCGGCGCCTTTTTTAAAATCCATCCATCCATCCAGGGACCGTTTTATTGTATTTTTAGTCTTTTACCTATTGTATTGGTTTTAACTGCTCTTAGTTGTTTTTATCAACAATTTTGTCTTTTTACATTATTGTAGAGGCGCTAAATGATTATTTTTTAAATTTTGGGGGGGGGGGTTTGGTTTTTTCCCCCCCCCCGGGGCCCGGGCAATGCCCTTCCGCCCCCGGGGGGCTTTCCCCCTTTTTTTGGGAATTAAAACCCCCGCCCCGGGCCCCCCCAAAAAAAAAGGTTAAAGGAAGGGACCCCGGTTTTTGGTTTTTTCCCCGAAAAGCCCCCCCGGGGGGGTTTATGGGAACCTTTTTAAAAGGGGTTTAAGTTAAAAAACCCGGGGGGTTTTTTTAAAAATTCGGTTTTAAAAAGGGGGGGCCCCGGGGGGGGGTTAAACCCAAATTTTTAAAAAAGGGGGTTAAAATTTCCCCCAAGGTTTTGGGATTAATTTTTTTTTCCAAAAAATTTTTCCCCTTTTTTAAATTTTTTTTTTTGGGGGGGCCCCCCCATTCCCTTTTTAAAGGGGGGCCCCCGGGTTTCGGTTTTGGGATTAAAAAGGGGGTTTTAAAAAAACCCCCTTTGGGGGTTTTTTTAAAAAATTTTCCCCTTTAAAAGGGGTTGGGGGAAAAAAGGGGGTTTTTTTTAAAAAAAAGGGGTGAAAAAAACCCCCGGGTTTTTCCTTTGGGGGTTTCCGGGTTTTTATTTTTTTTTAAAGGGTTTTTTTTTTTCCCTTTCCCCCTTTTAAGGTTTTTAGGGTTTTTTTTTTTTTTTTTAAAGGGGAAAAATTTTCATGGAAAACCCTTTTTAGAAATTTTCCCCCCCCCGGGGGGGGCTTGGGGGCCCCCCCGGTTAAAGCCCGGGTGGGAAGGCCCATTTTTAAAAATTGGCCGGGCCTTTCCTTTGTTTAAATTTAAAAACCCCCTTTTTCCCCGGGGTTTTTGGTTTTTTTAAAAATTTTTGTTTTAAAATTTTTTTAAAACTAAAATTTTTTTAATTTTTGGGGGAAATTTAAATTAATTAAAACCCTTTAAAAAGGAAATAAAAAAAAAATTTAAAAATTCCCCAAATTAAGGGGTTGAAAAAAGGGGGGGGCCCCCCCCCCCAAAAATTTCGGGGGGGAATCCCCCTTTTAACCCCTTTCGGGAATTTTCCCGGTCCCCCCCCCCTTTTTGGGTTTAAACCCCGGGGGGTTTTTTGGGGTTCCCCCTTTAAAAATTTTAAAATTCCCCAAAAAAAAATTTTGGGGGCCCGGGGGAAAAAAAGGGGTTAAAACCCCCGGCCTTTCCAAAAATTTAAAAATAAAAATTCCCCCTTTAAAAGGGGGGGAAAAAAATTTTTTTCCCAAAAAATTTCCCTTTTTTAAAAAAGGGAAAAAAAACCCCCAACCCCCCTTTTTGGCCCCCCTTTCCCCCAAATTGGGTTTTTCCTTTGGGGGGTTTAATTTTTCCCTTTTGGGTTTCCTGTTAAAGGCCCCAAAACCCAAAAAAAATTGGTTTTGCCGGCCAAAGAAAAGGGGGGTTTAAATTTTTGTTTTTCCGGTTTTAAAATTAAGGCCACCCAAAAAAAGGGGGGGGGGTTTTTTTTTAGGAAATTCCCGGGGGCCCCCCCAAAATTGGGAAGGAACCCCCGGGGCCCCCCTTTTTGGGCCCCCTTTCCCCGGTTTTTTAAAAAAAGGGGGTTTTTTTGGGCCCTTTTTTTCCCGGCCAAATTTCCCCAAAAAACTTGGTTGAGGAATTTTTAAAAAAAAAGGAACCCAAAGGCCCTTTTTTTTTTTCCCCCCTTTGGGCCCCGGAAGGGCCCCAAAAGGCCCGGGGGTTTTTAATTTGCCAAATAAAAAATTTTTCCCCCCCGGAACCCGGGTCCCCGGGAAATTTCGGGCCCCTTGTTTCTTTCCCCCTTTCCCCTGGTCTTTGGGGGGGGAAAAACCCCCCCGGGGGGGGTTTTTCCCCCCTTTTTGGGGAAAAATTTTCCCTTCCTTGGTTTAAAAAAGGGGTTTTGGGGAACCCCCGGGGAAAACCCCAAACCCCCCTTTTAACCCCCCCGGGGGTTTTTAGTCCAATTTAAAACCCCCAAAATTTTTCCCCCCAAAAATTTTTCCCCCCTTTGGGTAGGGCCCTTGGCCCTTTGGGGGCCCCCCCCCCCCCTTTTGGGCCCAAAAAGGGGGATTATTTTCCCCCCCGGGACCCCTTTTTAAATCCTTTCCTGCCCCCCCCCGGGGGGGGGGGAAACCCCAACCCTTAAAAACCCCCCAAGGGGGCCTTTTCCCTTTGGGCCTTCCTTTTTTTTTAACCCCCCCCCCAAAGGGGGGCCCCCCCTTAAATTTTTCTTTTGGGAATTTTAACCCCCCCTTGGGGTGAATTTTAAATTTTGGGTTTTTGGTTTTTTTTGGGGGGGGAAGGTTTTAAATTTTTTTAAAATTTCCCTTTTAAACTTTTTACCCCCCTTTTCCGTTTCTAATTCCTTTTAAATTTTTTCCCGGGTTAAACCAATTTCCCCTTGGGGTTTTTAATTTTTTTTTAAAAAAACCCTTTCCCGGAATTTTTGGGGGGGGAAAACCCTTGGGCCTTTTTCCCCCCCTTTTTTTTTTTTTAAGGGTTTAATTTTTTTTTTTTCCCTTGGGCCCCTTTTTAAGGGTTTAAATTTTTTTTGGGGAAGGCCAAAAAAGGGAAACCAATTTTCCCTTTTCCCCCCTTTTTTTTCCCTTTTTTTGGGGGTCCCCGGGGAAAACCACCCGGTTTTTAAATTTTTTCCCCCCCCCCCCCGGGGGCCCAAAAACCCCGAATTCCGGGGTTTCTTTTTTCCCCCCCGGGTTTTTTTCTCTTGGGGGGGGGAATTTTAACCGGGAACCTTTTTTTCCCCCCCGGGCCCGGGGTTTTAAATTTCCCGGGGAAAGGGAATTTGGGGGGGGAGGGTTTCTTTTTCCCCCCCCCGGGGGGTTTTTTTGGGGGGTTTTTGGGGCCAAAAACCCTTTTTTTCCCCCTTTTTAACCCCCCCTTTTTTTTTAAAAATTTTGGGTTCCGGGAATTTCCCTTCCTTCCCCGGGTTTGGTTTTTTCCCCCGGGGCCGGGGAAAAAATTCCCCCCCCCTTTTTTTCCCCTTTTTTAAAAAAAGGAAAAAAATTTTTTGGAAAAAAGGGGGGGGGGTTTTTTTTTGGGGGTTTTGGGGTTTTTTCCCAGGTCTTTTTTGGGGCCCCAAAATTCCCCCCTTTCCCTTTTGCCAAGGGTTTTAAAAATTTTTTTTATTAAATTTTGGTTTTTAATTTTTTTTGGGGTTCCTTTTTTCCCCTTTTTAACCGGGGTTTTTTGGGGGCCCCCGGGTTTTTTTTTTTAAAGGGAAAAAAGGGAAAAATTTTGGGCCCAAAAGGGGGTTTAATTTTTGGGGGCCCCCCAAAAAGGTTAATTTATGTTTTTTTCCCTTGGGGTTTTTTTTCCCGCAAACCCAACCCAAAAAGGGTTTTTTTAAAAGGGCCCCGGTTTTCCCCCAAATTTAAATTTTTTTTTTCCCCTTTCCCCCCCCTTTTTAAGGTTTTAACCCCTTTTTGGGGGGGGGTTTCTTGGGCCTTTTTTAAAATTTTCCCCCCCTTTTTCCCTTTTTAAATTTCCCGGGCCAAAATATTTTTTTTTCCCCTTTTGGGAAAATTTTTTTTTGCTTCCCGGGCCAAAAAAACGGGGGAAATAAGGGCCCCCCCTTTTTGGGGCCCCCCCGGGGCCATTTTTTCCCAAAAGGGCCCCCCGGGGGTTTCCCGGCCGCCCCTCCGGGGGGGTTTTGGGTTTTTCCCCCCCTTTTTTTTCCCCTTTGTCGGGGTTTTTTTCCCCCGGGGGAAAACCCCTTGGGGGGCCCCAAACCTTTTGGGTTTTTAAATTTAAACCCCCCCTTTTTTTCCCCTTTTATTCCCGCTTCCTGTTTTTTCCCCTCCCCGGGTTTAAAATTTTTTCCGGCCCCCCCCCGGGGGGTTTTTTTTCCCCCGGTTTTTTTTCCCTTTTTCCAAATTTGGGGGGTTTGGGGGGGTTTTCCCCCAAACCCAAACCTTCCCGTTTTTTTACCCCCTTTTTCCCCTTTTGGGTTTTTTTTCCTTTGGTTTTTTTTTGGGGGTTTTCCGGCCCTTACCCCTTTTTTGAACCTTTTTTCCCTTTTTTTTCCCGGGTTAAATTTTCCCCCGGAATTTTTTTTTTTTGGGGGCCCCTTTTGGGTTCCCCTTTAAAACCCCCCTGAAAGGGAAAATTTTTCCCCCCCCTTTTTTTTTGGGTTTTTCCAATTTTTTTCCCCGGGGGAAAATTTTTTCCCCCGGGTTTTTAAAACCCAAATTTTGGGGTTTTTCCCCCGGGGCCGGAAAAAGGCCCGGGGGCAAACCCCCCAAACCCCCCCCCCCTTTTTTTTAATTTGGTGGTTCCCCAAAGGCGGAATGGTTAAGGGGCCCCGGAAAAAGGGGAAACCCTACCTTCCACCCCGGGGGGCCCCCCCCGGCCCCCTTCCCCCAGGTTTTTTTTGGGGAACCCCCCTTTTCCCCTTTTTTTTTTTTAAAATTTTTTTTTTTTTTTTTTTAAAAAAACCCTTTTCCCTTTTTTTAAAAGGGGAATATTCCCCGGGGCCCTTTTTCCCCAAACCCCCTTTTTTTTTTTGGGGGCCCTTTTTGGTTTTTTTTTTTTTTTAAAATTTTTTTTTTTTTTTTAGGTTTTTTGGGGTTTAAAAAAATTTTCCCCCCAAAAAATTTTTAAGGGCCCAAAATTTGGTTTTTTTTTTTTAAAAAACCATTTTTTATTTTTTTTTGGGGTTTTAACTAAAGGGTTTTATTTTCCCAATTTTTGGGGGAAAATTTTAAAAAAAACAATTTCCTTTAATCATAAAAAAAAAATTTAATTTTCTTTCCTTTTTTTTAAAAAATTTGAAAAAAATTTTTTTTTTTCCAGGTGGGTTTTTTAAAAAAATTAAATTCAAATTTTTTAAACTTTTTTTCCCTTAAAACCCTTTAAAGGGAAAAGGTTTTAAAAATTTAAAATGTTCACCCCTTTTTTTCACCCTTTTAAAAAATTTTTTAAAGTTTAAAAATTTTTTGGGTTTTTGTTTTTGGTTTTAATTAAAAATTTTTTTAAGGAATTTTTTGGTTTAACCTTTTTCCCTTTAACCTTTTTTTTTTAAAAAATTTTTTTTTTCCCAAACCCTTAAACCCCTTAAAAAAAATTTTTTTTGGTTCCGGGGGTTTTTTTTAAAAAATTTTTGGAAAAAATTTTTTTGGGGGAAAAAAAAAAAAAAATTTTTTTTGGGGGTTTTTTAAAAAAAAGAACATTTTGGGTTTAACCTTTTAAAGAATTTTTCAAAAATTTAAATTTTATTAACTTTTTAAATTTTAAAATTTTTTTCCCTTTTCCAAACCCATTCCAAAATTTTTAATTGAAAATTAACCTTTTAAATTTTAAAAATGTTTTTCATTCCCCCAAAAGTTTTTCCTTTGGTTTCCCTTTTTTCCCAAAACCGAAAATTTTTAAACCTTTAAAACCCGGTTGGGTTTTTTTCCCTCAAAAAAAGGGGGTTTTTTTCCGTTTTCCCTTTTTAAAGGATTTAAAAATTTTTAAAAAAAAACCAAACTTAAAATTTTAAATTTGAAAAATTTTTTTTAAAACCTTTCTTTCCTTTTTCCCAAAAATTTTTGGAAATTTTTTTTAAAAAATTTTTTTAAAAATTTTTTTTGGTTTTTTAAAAACTGTAATTTTCCTTTTTTTAAACAAATTCCCTTTTTTTTAAATTTTTTCCCCAAAATTTTTTTTTTTGGGAATTTTTTTAAAAAAAAATTTTTTTTTCCTTTTTTTTCCCCTTTTTTTAATTTTTAAAAAAACAATTTTTAAAATTTCCCAAATTAAAATTTTTTAAAAATTTTTTCCCCAAAATTTAAATTTTTTGGAAAATTCCCAAAAATTTATTTTTTTAAAAATTTTTGGGAAAAAAAAAAAAAAATTTTCAATTTTTTAAACCCCCTTTTTTTTGTTTTTTAATTTCCCAAAAAGCCAAAAAAACCTAAAGGTTTTTAAAAACCTTTTAAAAAAAAATTTTTTTAAATTCCAAAAAAAAAAATCCCCGGGGGAAAAAAAATAAAGAATTTAAATTTAAAAGGGTTTTTTAAAAAATTTTAAAAAAAAATTTTAAATTAAAAAAAAGGTTTTTTCCCCAAAAAAAAAAAAATTTTTAAAAAAAGGGGAAAAAATTCAAAAAAATTTAAAAAAATTAAATTTTAAAAAATAAGGTTGGAGGAAAACCCCGGGGCCCCCTTTTGGGGGAATTAACCAAAATTTTTTTAATTTTTAAAAATTTGAAATTAAACCCAAAAGGGCCCCAAAACCCCGGGGAAAATTTTTTTCCCTTTGGGGGGTTTTTAATTTAAAAAAAAAAAACCCATAGTTTTTTTGAAATTTTCCAACCATAAAAAAGGGGGTTTAAGGGAAAAAAAGGGCCAAAAAAAAACCCGGAAATTTTGAAAGGTTAAAATTTTTTTGGGTAAAGGCCCAAAAACCCCCAAAAATTTTTTAAAAACCCTTAAAAATAAAAAAAGGGGTTTTTTAAAATTTTGGTTTTTTGGGGAATTTTTTTTTTTTGGGGAAAAAAAAATTTTGGGGGGCCCCCAAAAATTCCCAAGGGGGAAAGGAATTTTTTAAAAAAGGGGGAATTTTTAAAAATATTAAAAAAATTTAAAAAAAACCCCAAAACCTTTTTGGGAAACCAAAAAATTTTTGGGTTTTAAAATTTTTTTAAAAAATTTTTAATTTTTTAAAAATTTTAAATTTTTCCCCAAAATTTTTTAAAACCTTTTTTCAAAGGGCCCCAAAAAAGGGTTTTGGCAAATTTGGAAATTTAACCCCTTTTTTAAAAAAAAAAAATTTTTAAAATTTAAATTTAACAAAATTTTTTAACTTTTAAACCCAAAAAATTTAACATTTTTTTTTAAAAAAAAAACCCCCTTTTAAGGGTTAATTTGCCTTTCCCTTTTAAATTTTTAATTCTTAAAATTCCCCCAATTTTTTTCCCTGGCTTTTAAAAAGGGGCCCGCTTTGGGGGTTTTTCCCCTCCCGGGGGGGGGGTTTTTCCCGGGGCTTTGGGGGGTTTTTCCCCCCCAAAAATTTTTGGGAACCTTTTTAAACCCTTTCCCCGGGGGGGTTCCCGTCCCCCCCCCCAAAATTTTCCCGGGTTTTTTGGGCCCCGGGAAATTTTTTTTAAAACAAAATTTAAAAGGGGGGGCCCTCCCCAAAGGGGTTTTCAAGGGGGGGGGTTTCCCCTTTTTTAAAATTTTTCCCCCTTTTTTTTTTTTCCCCCTTTTTTTTTTAAAATTTTTTCCCCCTTGGGCCCCGGGGGGGTTTTCCCGGGTTTTCCCCCTTAATTTTTTTTGTGGGTTTCCCCTTTTTTTGGGCCCTTTTTTAAAAAATTTTTTTTTTTTTGGGGAAATTTTTGGAAATTCCCGGTTTTTGAAAAATTTAAATTTTTTGGGAAAATTTTCCCGGGTTTTTTTTAAAAGGGCCCTTTTTTTTTTTTTCCCCCAAAAATTCGGGTTTTTCCTTGGGGAAAAAAAAGGGGTTTGGTCCAAAAAAAAAAGGGAGGGGCCCCCCCCAAAAAAAAAAGATTTTTTCCCCCCTTTTTTTTTTTTTTCCAATTTTAAATTTGAAAAATTTTTTGGTTTTTTGGGGGGGGGGGCCCCCCTTTTCCCCTTTTTTTCCCCTTCCCCGGTTTAATTTTTCCCCTTTGGGGAGGGGTTTTTTTTTTTTTTTCCAAAATTTTCCTTTTTTTTTTGGGGGTTTAAGGGGTTTTTGGTTTCCCCCGGTTCCCCGGTAAAAAACCCCTTTTTGGGGAGGGAAAAAATTTTGGGTTCCCCCGGGCCCCCTTTCCCTTCCTTTCCCCGGGGGGTTTTTGGAACCCTTTTTGGGCCCTTTCCCTTTTAAAGGGGGGAAAAAAAAAACCCTTTTTTTTTGGGGGGGGGCCCCGGGGCCCTTTTCCCCTTTTCCCGAACCTCCGGGAAAAGGGGCCCAGAAATTTCGGCCGCCCCGTACCCCCGGTTGGCCCCCTTTGGGGGCCCCTTTTTAAAGGCCTTAAAAACCCCCCCTTTTTGGCCCCTTGGTTTTCCTTCCTTGGAGGCCCCCGGGGGATTGGGTTCCTTTAAAGGGGGGAAAGGGGGGAAAAAAACCCCCCCCTTTTCCCCTTTCCTCGTTTTAACCGGTGGGGTTAGGGGCCTTCGCCTCCACGCATGAGAGGCGTCTATTGGCGAGTATAAATCCGGGTCTGGATGGACACCACGGTTGCGACAAAATGCATGGCTACGGTCTTCGAGGTGGAGAATCGAAAACCGTTCATGTTGGCCCAACTGGACACCCTATTGATCGCCAGTTGGAGCTTGCGCTCAATCAGTGACATCCTAGCAGCAGCAAAGAGATACATAAATCATCAACATATAAGGAGCTGTGAATGCCATCTGGAGAGTATCTATAACACCATTTATGGCGACTGCAAATAATGTAACACTAAGAATACTTCCCTGTGGGACACCGTCATTTAAAGCTGTAGCATCGGAGAGAACACTCCCAACTCGAACCCGTAAAAGACGTCTGGATAAAAACTGCTGGATAAAAATAGGAAGGTGGCCACGAAGGCCAAAATTAAACAAAGACTGTAAAATGCCATGACACCAAGCCGTGTCGTAGGCCTTCTCCAGGTCAAAAAACACTGTTACTTGATGGTGGTGATTAGCGAAGGCCTCACAAATGGAAGACTCTAGGGATAAAAGAGCATCAGTAGTAGACCTCATCTTTCGGAAGCCGTACTGTACCGATGACAAGTACTTCCCCTCTCCAAGTACCACATGAGTCTTACATTTACCATCTTTTCTAACACTTTACAAATGCAGGACGTCAAAGATATACGATAGTTCGTAGCCTGGAGATTATCTTTCCCAGGCTTCGGAAATGGGAGAACCACTGCCACAGCCCAAGAAGATGGAAAGTCACCGGTATGCCAAATCATATTATAAAGATTTAATAAAATGTTAAAAGCACTGTCAGACATGTGGCGCAAGAAGGCATAAGGGATATCATCTGGCCAGGAGAAGAGTCATGACACTGGGACAAAGCAGTCCGCAACTCGGAAGGCAGAGAAGGGACATTATAAGACTCCTCCTGCGGAAGAAAAATTTATGCCGAGAGATTCCATTCTCTGGCGGTGACGTGCGCCCGGGGCTGCAGGATCCTTCCGGGAAACACTGGCAAAGATCTTCGCGAAGAGGTCGGCGACAGTCTGCCACCGTTCGCCCAGCAGACAACAAAACTGGTGAGGGAGGAGCAGAATACTTTCCAGCAATTCGTCGGACTTTGTTAAAGATATCCGTAAGAGGGGTGCGGGCGTTAATGGAAAATACATAAGCTTTCCAAGAGGCTCTTTGTGCCTCTTTCAAAACCCGGCGGGCCCGAGCTCGGCAGCGTCAAAAAGCTTCCAGGCACTGCGGGTCCCCACGATGTCGCCGGAGACGAGAGAAAGCTGCCCGTTTCTCTTTCACAGCGTTTGTGCATGCTGCGTTCCACCAAGGAACGGGACGCTTAGTAAAGCGACCGGACGTCCTAGGGATTGTCTGAAGCGCTGCTGAATGTAAAAAATCGGTAAAATAATCAACAGCCTCAGCACAAGTAGAAAAGTCAGCCAACGGACGGATAAAAGAGCTAAGGTCTGTGAATCGAGGCCAATCTGCCTTGTCTAAAACCCAGCGTGGGGCCGGGACTGTGGCTCAGAGTTCACAGATTCTAATAAAATCGGAAAGTGGTCACTACCGTGTAAATCCGGTAGGACCTGCCAATTAAAATAAAGGAAAGAATTAGATGTACAAGAGAAAGATTGATAGCTGTAAAAGTCCCAGTAGGACTGTGGAAATGTGTAACATCCCCAGAATTTAAAACTTCCAATCCCTCATCCTCAATAAAAGAACCGATTAAAACCCCACGAGTATTACTAGCACCTTCATCCCACAATGGGTGACGACCGTTAAAATCTCCCAACAAAAGGAAAGGCGGAATCAGCTGACTCACCAGGCCGTCAAGCTCACCCCTGGGGACAGGAAGCCGAGGAGGGAGATATAAACTACAAATGGTGTACAGTCGTCCCATAAAGACCTTAACAGCAACCACCTGAAGGGGAGACTTAAGTTGTAACGGGATAACAGGTGTATCCTGACGGACTAGAATAGCTGTGCCACCGTGGTGGCCTTGGTCAGGGAAAGGAGTGCTAAAAAAGGCACGATAGCCAGGAGGACTAGAATAAGTACTATCACCTAGCATAGTCTCTTGTAGAGTTACACAGTTCTCCCCACGAGGCGCGAAGGCCTCTACAGTTTCACTGTAGAAGCTTGAAGATGACTTTTTAGGTGCAGTGGACGGGCAAGCCTTTTGAATGGGCTGCCTGTGACTTACCTGACTAGAAGACACCGGGAGTTGAGATGTACCGGGTCGTTGGACCGCAGCCTTTCGACTTACCGGTGAGTGATGCGAACCATCATCACTCCTACCGGTCATCAGAAGACGAGGGTCAGATTGGACTGCACATTTTGATACCACGGGTCCATGAGGGACGGCTGTGACAATATCATCGGACGTCTCCATGCTAAGACCGTCCTAATCACAAGAATCCCGATCTGAGACGGAGAGCGTCACAGTAAGCTGGACAGAAACAACTGGCGCTACCATTGCAGAACAGTCCCTGGAGGACTCACGATTAGATTGAATAGGCTGAGCTAAATCTATCGACTCCGCAGAGCCGCGGTGCCGTTTGGTCAGGCCCTTCAAACGCTTAGGCGATACAAGGGGCAAATGGATATCCACTAGATGGGTGACTTTGGTCATATCCGGATTATTCTCGTCACTTCTTACAGATGACTCAACTGAGTCGTCAGATAAAAGAGCAAACTTGTTAGCTAGATGAACAGGACCACCCGCCCCAACAGAGCGAGAAGTAGCAGAAGTTGTATTTGGACTGCCAGACTCAGCTGAAGAGCGTGCGGCCAATGAAGCATTGGATGTCGCACCAGTACCGGCCTTCTGGCGGTACAGGAGTTCACGGCGGGCACTACCTAGGCTGATGAACTGAGTGTTAGCAAGCTGTAGAATGTCTTGCTCCAGGCAATACCTAGGGCATTGCCTGGAACGTACCTGGTGAGCATCCTGGCAATGGAAACAATAAGCTGCAGCATTGCAATGCTCCTCAGAATGTGAGTCTAGTGCAGAGCAATTACCACATCGAGAAGCTTCCTTACAGGAGCTTTTGCCGTGACCGTACTGTAGCACAAGAAACACTGAAGAGGGCGAGAAACAAAACGCCTCACCCTAAGATTGATAGGACCGATATTAACACGGTCAGGAAGGGTGGAACCAAAAAGGTGAGAAGGACCATGTTGGAGGAGTTCCTCATCTTAGTCACCTTTTGGACTGAGCTAGGACACATTGCTAGTATTTCCTCTCAGGAAATTCATAAAGATCCTGACTGTACACACAACCTTTACTGTAATTAAAGGTGGGATGAGCCTTAATAGTCTCAAACATGCTGTCAGAAGGACATGGTAGATGTTGCAACATCCTTGCCTGCGTGATATCTTTCGCTCGCACTAGCACCCCTTCCGTATTTCTTGAGGTTTCCCTCAGGAATCGTGCCGATCTCTTTGGACAGGTACCGGGAGGCATGGATGAAATTCCCGCCCATTTCTGTAGTACGCCACAAACCAACGTGGAGGCGGGATCTGGCGGACTTCTGGAACTGAATTCTCTAAATAGTTTTCAAAAACATTTGGGATGTAATCCATGTCACTGTCTGAAATATTACGTGACTGGAGAAATTCAGTTTTAAAGCCAGAGCCGGCAAGGGGCAGAGAAGGTACATATTCATAAGCCAAACGGGCTTCATCACAAGACATAAACGTCATATAGCAGCGGTTAGAAGGAAAGTCCTTATCATAAACCAGTCGAATGCGAACAACCGTACCATACGCCTTGAGAAGTGAGTGCATAGCATGATAGGAAAATGATGGATTAACATTTACCATCAAAAGGGAGTCACATGCAGCAGAAATGCAACCCTCAGAAGAACTCCCAGAACAGGGAGGCCCTTGTGGAGGGAATCCTCCTTCCTACTCAGACCTGAAGATGACGTCTCGCGGGCCAGGTCAGCCACCTCACGAGAACCTGAAAGTTTTTGTTTTTCCCATAAAAGTTACACAAAAATTGGCTCCAGGGCAAGGAAATCACCTACTTGGACTACAATGGGAGTTAGCGCTGGCTGCCATGGACGGGGTACCTCGTCCCCATGCGGACCAGTCGTTTTAAAAAAAGGTCCCACTTGATACGAAAGTTTGTCCACGATAGAGCTGAGACCCCCCTCCCAAAGCAACCCAGCCTGGACACCCAACCATCCAGCACAGAACGGCCCCTATTGGGCGATCCCTCCAACGGGTGGCTCCGTTGGTCCAATGGTAGCCTACGTAGGAACCATTTAGTTTGGCCCCTTACTGGCGACCTTACTAGCATGGGTAGCCCTCTCCCCCTCGAAAGGGCAGACCTCGCCAGGTCACAGGGGCACGTAAGCCCCCCCACCACGACAAGGCGGTTCCCATCTGGGGGGGCTGTAGTGTGGGCTCTCAAACATTTTCGTGAAATCATTTACAACTATCCAGTCACTGTCTATACTGATCATTCTGCTGTAACTCAGCTCTTCTCAGGAAAGAACCTTACAGATCGAGTCGCCAGATGGTTCCTAACAGTTGAGTAATTCCACGCAGAGATAAAATATTGCTAATCTCGTAGGAGATGCTCTTTCTCGTAACGTAGCTATTGCTGCAGTGACACAAGTTCATAATTTTTCTCACCAGGACTAAACGTTAGCTCAACGTAATGACCGTATTTGGAGTAAAGTCATTTATGCATTAGAATCTGGTGATGAAACAAATTTGCCTAAATTACCTATTGCCTTAAAATAATTTGATATTCATGATGACATTCTCACACGTACAGTACAAGTCTACGACCGTGAAGTACAACAAATTGTCATTCCAAAATCTCTTGTCCCTACAGTCTTACATTTTGTTCATGACGCGCCACAAGCAGGTCATCCAGGTAGAGACAAAACTCTTGCTATGGCTCGCCTCAAATATTACTGGCCTAAAATGCGTCTTGATATAATTACTCATGTATCTCAACGTGTTTCTTGCGCACAACACAAAGGTAACACTAATACAGCGCCTACTTTAGAGTACCCTACTCCAGCAAGTCCTTTTGAGACTGTCGCCATTGATTTATTGCAACTATCATGCAGTCGGCAAGCTTCCTCTTATGTCCTTGTCTGTGTAGATTACTTCAGCCGCTTTGTATTGTTAGCTCCTTTGCAGAACAAGTCTTCTAATGCTGTGGCCCATGCTTTAGTAACACATCTTTTATGTCCATACACTACACCAACTGTTATGCTCAGTGATAATGGGACAAAAATTGAAAAATGAAATTTTGCTAAATATTTGTAAACAATATAACATAACACAAACTTTTGTTTCTGTACAGCATCCAGCCTCTAATGGTATAGTTGAACGTGCTAATAAAAAAAATTCTAGATGTTCTTCACCATGTAGTAAGTCAACTTAATGATTCCTGGCAGGATTGGCTTCCACATGTTGCAGCTTCAATTAATGGATCAATTAATGCTTCCACAGGAAAAAAAAACACCACATTACATCATCTATGGATCAGAAAAACGATTACCTTATGATCTATTGCTTCAGCCTCGTATACCTGTTTACTCTCTACATGATTATGCAAAGAATCAACTAAGAGCTTTTCAAATTATTCATGAGTCTGTACGACGTAATCTTCAAGCGTAATCTTCGTACTGAAATGATCCAGCGTCAACACATGAGTGCTACACCTGTAACTCTTAAAGTTAATGACATTATGTATAAATCTACTCCTGAGCGTCAATCAAAACTAAATCCAAAATTTACAGGTCCTTACAGTATAGTTGAATGTATGCACGGCAACAAATTTAAAATTCTTGACCCAGAGTCTAATATTTCAGAGATAGTACATGTTGATCGTCTGAAGAAAAGTAATGTTCCACTGTCACCTTCTTCTTCCATTTCTACACACATGCCTGTACAGACTACTTAGTCTTCAACAACATACACTTCTGATTCTTCACCTGTTGTAACTTCATGTCCTTACAATTTGCGGACACGTACAGGTGTGTGAAGTGTATCTCTTATATTATATCATGTTGTATTGCATTATGTTTTATTGCATTATATTATATTATATTTTTGTGCTATCCCCAGATGACACATGGGGAGGGATTAATGTAATGTAGGTAATATTTTCTTTTTGACTGTAAATTTCTTGATTTATCAGAAGACATATTCATGCTTCTCAGGCCTTAACACACAGACGTGGCCCCTAGGGTATATCGTTGTTTAATGGGGGGTTCCATTTAGTCATTTTTTTTACATCCCATTTTACTTTTTTATTACTAAATTTACACTAACATTTTCGCATTCTCCCTACCTACATAATATTTGTTTTTGCTAGTGTCACTTATATTTATTACACTTTTGTATGTAACTTTGATATTAATATCACATTCATTGCATTTTGTTTTAGCAGCACCTCTTCTGTTATGCATTGTTATCTGCTCTATCCGAGTTGAATTAGCTACTCAACTCGTGGTATGTAGGTGATTTATGATATTTATAGTTGAGTGTTTGTTTGCTGTTTTTTTGTTTACATTATCATCTTTTCATGCTTTTCACTTATGCTCAATTACATTATATATATATATATATATATATATATATATATATATATATATATATATATATATATATATATATATATATATATATTGAACAATTATCACATGTATTATATGTAAGAAACAATACTT
>NC_059259.1:2074748-2077248 GCF_017591435.1 Portunus trituberculatus
GCATCACTCAATTTTGCTAACACCGGGAAATTGGACTAGTCCTATCCTCTGTGTATTCCATGAAGGTAAATTTCTCGGCAAAACAATCGTAGTGTGTGAACACATGTACAAAATGATAGTTAATTATGCAAGTAGAACAACAATTATGTATGTAACAAAACGAGGCTGTAGTTACCCGACGAAACGATAATTTACTCCTAGCGAAGACTTTAGCACTACGTAGTTCTGGCCTAATAGACCAGTTTGGAGGAGCTGTGAACTTGGCATTCAAGATAGTTGTGATCTCAATGAACGCTGTCCTTTGTCTTATAAAAAAAACTCAAGAAGTTACAGCCTGCCCTCTAAAGAAAACTATCCTCCACACAAAATTACATGTGCATAACAACACACACTCTCTTAAAATTTAAAACTGAAATGGTGATTCCTATAAGCGCCTCAAAGTCCCCTTCTTTGGAGGCGCCGTAAATGCTCGCAGGTCTGACTGCTTTAACAGTATCGTTTCTAAACACCTTGACTACCTTGTCAACATTTTTTTCATTAGTTTCTGCTACATTCGTGGTCTTAAGTCTTATTTTCACCACTTCCTCTATACTAAACTTTATTTTTTTTCCCTCACTGAAACAAAGGTGTACTCATACAAAACAACTACAACTAATCCTTTTTCTGTCCCCTCATATTTTCTCTATTCTCATTTTCGCTCTAAAAGGATGCTGCGTTTTTTTTGCCCAACGACTTGACTTCATTTCGTCCTCGCACCCTTGCGGGCACCATCTGAATACGACTTCGGAGTCACTTTCTAACTATATTTATTTAGGCTATGTACCTCTCACCTAATTCTTATAAGAAATTCTTTAACTATTTAATTTCCAAAACGGAGCAAATTCTGTATCTCTTTCCTCTTGCGAAAATCTCCATTCTTGGAAATTTCAATGCTTACCAACAGCTGCGGATTTCGTCTCTCTTTATTGACCCACCACGCTCTTGAATCTTCTGAGTTTTTCACCATCTGGCTTCGACTCAATAGTCACTCTCTAACTAAATATATCCGTGCTATCTATCTCTCCCCTAACTCTGACTATATGAAATTCTTTGACTATTCAACCTTCTAAGTGGAGCATATTCTGTTCCTCTACCCTTTCGCGAAGATTTCCATCCTTGTAGATTTCAATGTTCACCACCAGCTTTGGCTTTTCTTTCCTTTCACTGACCATCCTGGTGAACTAGCCTTCAACTTTACTATCCCCCATAGCCTAGATCAACTGGTGCAACATCCTATTCGTATTCCTGACCGTTTTGGATATACGCCCAACATTCTTGATCTTTTCCTTACTTCTAATTCCTTCTGCTTATGCTGTTACCCTATCTTTTCTGTTGGGCTTCTCCGATCACAACTTCATACCTTTATCTTGTCCTATTTCTCCAATTCCTCTTCAGGATCCCGCAAAGCGGAGGTGCCTCTGGCGTTTTGCCAGAGGCACCTGAGGATCTGAGTAGGTATTAGGCTGATTTTCTCTGGAATGATTACTGTTTCCGTGTCAAAGATCCATGTCTTTGTGCTGAATGCATAACAGAAGTGATAGTGTCTGGCATGGAGGCGTACATTCCTCAACCTGAAGCTTCTAAACCTTGGTTTAACACAGCCTGTTCTTGTGCTATATACATGATGGAAACGTTGTCCACTAAAGGTACTCGAGCCTTCCATCTCCTGAATTTCATGCACTTTATATTTCAGCCTGGAATCATTCCAAGTCTGTTCTTCAACTATTTTTTTTTATGTTATGGCCTATAGCGCAAGTAGGAATACTTGAACAGTATATGTGGGAAGCGATGTTAAGCTTCCGCCCATTAGTGGCGTAGGCAATTTTTACAGTGGTACCCATATTAAAGCTCGATAGAGGAAGTAGAACGCAACAGAGAAGGGGTTACTGTCAGTTGACTCAGACAGCTGTGTTTCGGTGAGGAAAAGAAGATGACCATTGTATTTTTGCTGTCAGCAGGTCACGCCGGGACGCCAGAGAACGCTAACTACTGATCCTTCTATAATTTCTGATTGGGTCTGGATAAATTTAGTAGTGTTCAAAAACTCAATTCCTTCATCTATCAACACGAGGCAACCTTCCAGGCAATTATCCCCTCTTCTTCAATGGCATTCAACTGTCCACCTTCTTCAACTCGAATATCCTCGGCTTATCCTTTACTCATAATCTAAACTGGAAACTTCACAGTCCATTTGTTGCTAAAACAGTTTCGATGAAGTTGGGCATGCTGAGGCGTGTCCGCCAATTTTTTCTCGCCTCCCTAACTGCTAACTCTGAACAAAGGTCCTTTTCCGCCTTTGTATGGAATACTCTTCGCATTTTCTGAGGTTTTAAACACACAGCTGTATTAGATAGGGTGGAATCAAAAGTTTTTCGTCTAATCAATTCCCCTCCTCTGACTGAATGTCTTCAGGCTCTTTCTCACCGCCGGAATGCTGCATCTCTTGCTATCTTTTATCGCT
>NC_059259.1:2082248-2222248 GCF_017591435.1 Portunus trituberculatus
GGTCTTGGAGATCTACACCTCCCATATGCTCATTATACATTTTGACAATACTGGGTACAGGAACTTCAACTTGTTCTTTTCTTTTCCTATCATATCTAACACATGTCTGTAGTGGCTGAGAAGTAGCAAATGTTGAAGTTAGGCACACTCCTTTATTATCGTACCATTTGATTGCATTTGTAGTAACTCCCTCTTCATTTGTTGTCACCCATTCATCATAACTTCCTCTGCCTTTGGAGGCTAGCTGTTTATCAGACTGGAATGATAAACCTGGAAGTCTTCTACTTTGAACTGTACCACAGCACCAAATTCCTTTAGTTGCCAAGTATTCTACTAATGGGAGAGAATTGAACCAATTGTCAAAGTACAATTTATGGTTCTTGTGATAAGGTATCACTTCTGCTAAATGTAAAACTGCATTGGCACTTGGACCAAGGTCAGGCACATCATTCTTATCTACAGGATCAATTTTACCTGTGTATGGCCTGAAATCATACACATAACCCTTATCATCTGCTAGTACAAATATCTTATATCCCCATTTAGAGGGTTTCTTAGGGTTGTACTGCTTCATGCTTGAAACCCCCTTGAATGGAACAATTTGTTCGTCTATACTCAGATGTTCTATCATGGGAACTTTCCTAAACTCTTGTTTCAAATGGTCAACCAACATTCTTACTTTGCATAATTTGTCAGTCTTGTCAATGGTATTATTATTCACTAGGTGCAAATGGGACTTGATCTCTTCCCACCTATTCCTACTCATAACTGATGATACAGCGTCACTCATTGTGTAAGAAGACCAATGAAGACGTGTATTGGGTATCTTACTAACTGACATGAAGAAGGAACATCCTAGCCATTGTTCAAATTCACTACATGTAAGACTTAGTGGCTTATTTGGATTTTGCTGCAGAGCATACAAATTGCATTGCTCAACAATGTCTTTGAGAAAATCATCAGACAAAAACTTCTTGAAATACTGCAAAGGTGTCAGCAAAACCTCATCTTCTGACTGCTCTTCACTATCAAAAACAGGAATGGAAGGTGGTCCTCTTGTTTGAGTAATTTGTTTCCAGATGATGCGTCTCTTTCTTTTACGTTTAGCTGGAGGATGAGGAGCTTCAATAATTTCTGCATCATCCAATACCAAAACAACTGTATCTTCATCCTCTTCTTCCTCACTACTGCTGCCAATATCTGTTGAAAATGTTATTTTACACATTAGTGAATCATGGATAATTGAAAACATTTCTCTCACTACCCTTGTTGCTGTTTGCTTCTCTTATAATGATTTAAATTATAACCTCATAAGAAAACTATATAAACAGTTCCTTCCCTATTATTTTTCTAGTTACTCGTTAGATTATATATTATTTGTAATTTTAGCCTAATAAGGCGTATATATATATATATATATATATATATATATATATATATATATATATATATATATATATATATATAATCATCATCATCATGTATATATGATATCACACATGCACAAACAGAATAGACCGTCATCGTCAGGTAAAGTGTGCGTCCATTACCTGGTATTTCGGGATCGCCGATGTCATCAATTTCATTGTCATCATATTCACCCATATTTTCAGTGTCACTACAGGTGAGGCTCTCTGCTATTTCTTCACTGGTCAATGTTTTCTTCCTCTTGTAAAACTGCTTCGGGGTCATTTTTACTCCAGAAGGTCCTGAAAGGGAGAAGTTTACCATTGCGTTATTTGTTATGTTGCTATTCAAGTACACTTTTATCAATGAAACACCTCATATATATGCCATATGTTATGATACCGTTGACATGTAAGGTATATGCTTGTCATATTCATAGAAAAACGCAGAGGTAAATGCTTGCTATTGTTGAAAATATAACTGAGCAATAACCTACGAGCGTGCCCAATGGGACCATTCGGTCACTTTTACTGAAAGCCTAGTGACACCTCTACGTATACTTATAAACTGACAGATACTACTATATTGCCCCATTCATACCATTGTTCATAAATAAATGGATTCAAAATATATAAATTAAACGAATAGAGAGTCTTTCATGGGTAAACAATCCTTAATCTCTAAGTTCAATAATGGCTATATTGTGTGTTTCTCTATTGTAATCTTATGCATGTTACAGCAAACAAAGTAAGTGAATAAAAATTTACGTACTACCATCAAAATAAAGAAAAATTCTCACTTCAGTACAGCCGTGCAGCCTCCAACCATGATAGCTTGTTGGTGATTGAGGAAACACATTGTGATCCCATGGTGTGAATTTCAGTGCTATCTTGCGGTAAAAAAAAATATATTATTGCAAGTGTGCCAACTTACCCATGATGGCAACTTGCCCCGGTCTCCCCTACCTGCCTAATTCCTGGCAGTCCCATCACGACCTGCAGGGCTCCTGTCATCATCCTGCCTGTACCTCCCTTTGCTAACTGCTTGCACTCACTCTCTGTGCAATCCCTTATTGTTGTGTAAAGCCTAGTACACACTATGCATTATGTACCAGCCACGTGTTGCAGTAATAATGTTGAAAATAATAACCAGCGTCCAAACTGTACTGCAACACTGCTCACATTGTTACCATGCACCGCTAGTCACTTCTATGGTCTAATTTTCATTGCGTGGGGATGTCTGTATCTGCTAATCATGTAGTTTGCTAAGGCTCCAAGCCATAGGAACTGCATCTGCGGGCACGTCCTCTCATTCTTAATGCCCGTATCACACGGTCACGTATACCCGCGACAGCGTGTCGCGCGACCAGTATGTTCGATGATTAGAAACATAGCACACGGCGTTGATCTTCCATCCGAGACCTTCACCACCACCACAGCAACAACAAACCCGGGCGGAGCGCCACTGAACACAATGGACCCAGTTGACCACGCTATCTTAGCTGTTGGACTTTATGCAATTGCACTGCAAGAGCAGAACAAACGAAAAAGGAAGGTAAGGATTTGGACGCGAAGGTGGCTAGCAAGAAGGCAAGAAAGAAGCTTGTTCAGGAACTTGGTCCAGGAGCTGTCCCTCGAAGATGAGGAAGGCTATAGAAAATTCATGAGGCTGAACAAACACCAGTTCCATGAAATTCTGGAGCTTGTGAGACCGGCAATCACTAAACAAGACACAAATATGCTGGAAGGCTGTGACAGCAGAGGAACGTCTGGCAATTACCTTACGGTATTTGGCTACAGGTTAGTACAACATAAACTAGCAAGATTACATTATATATTTCAAATAGCCTTACCTACGTTTCATGCCTTTATTTAGGAAGTGTAAATCTATCAACGGCCTTTAATTTAGTTACCATGAAGTTTATGTAATTGAAAGCTAGGATAGGTTTGGTATGCTTAGATTAACCTAATATTCCCAGGTAAATGTACAGTTTAAGATAATATTCCGTATATATACACCTACCCCTCAACCCCTCCAACAAGCTTGGGGGTCATTGTGCGGCATTGGGGACTTTAGGGAGGGAGGCATATTTCAGTTATATGGACTTTGAAAAAGTTGCCGCTATCCTCGTGAATAATTCTCGTTTGAGGCTCTTCTTTGTATACATCTTGCCTCTGATGTCCCACAGGGCTGGCTCTTCTCTAATAAGACCAATTAAGGCTACCTCCACCTCTTTTCCCTACGGCAAAGGAGCCATAATTATTACAAATAGGACAATGCAAACAGACCGCCAGTCCAGCACTTGTGGTGGTAAACAAATCAAAACAAAATCCGATACTATCTGTAGGTAATTAATAAATATCGTATAAGTGATGGATATGCAAATCATGAAAAATTACTGTATTATATTGATGATATATGCCAAATAAAGCATTAAAAAAAATAATTCAGTATTTTTGTGGATTATGTTCATTATAGTCTTTCCACGACGGTCTTCCAGTCGCGGGAAATGGACAACAGTCTTGAGTCATTCCCGATGACCCGCTGTCCTCTGAAAATCGGCGTTTTCTGCGACGCGGTCGTCGATATTCCAGACGCGCGACACGCTGTCGCGGGTATACGTGACCGTGTGATACGGGCAAAACTCTAGCGGATCACTGAACGAACAGAACTTCAACAGACACTGAGAGGTCCATCAACACACTGCTGATGCAGCGGCGCAGCCTCGTGTTGAAAGTTGTTTTTAAACACATCCATGCTACACTGCGCACATCATGAAGTATAGTGTGTACGGGCCTTAAGGCTACACCTGCACAGCTAGGCTGTTATTCATAAGACAATTTTCTTAAATTTGTGGCTGTGTTAGCTTGACTTCTGCTCATTACTAGCACTAATATTCTAGTAATTTATATTCATCTATCATTGTGTGCTTCACTTTTTTGTTTGTCTGTGCCTTTCCACATTTGCAAGTTCATTTATTTGCTTTCCACACCACATTCATTACACAGTTTTTGTCACTTTGTGTTTCTTTGTCCATTTATATCAGATTCAATATCATTTTTTTTTTTAAGACTTAAAACAAAATATGGAACAAAGTTCATTTAATTAAAATTAATATCATATCAACAGAAGAAAGTAAGAAAAAATTTCGTAATGATAACAATATTTTGAAAATAAAATTTCTAATATTAATCATCTGAATATGTTATGTAAGGGGTGCCAAACAATGATAGCCCCAGCCAACCCAGGATAAACAAAGCGTGGTATAGAAAAAAAAAAAAAACGAAAGTACCGATAGTTAGCACAAGTCATTGTTGGTTTACACCAAGGATTCTAGAGTATAAGGATATACGGGTTCAATGAGCGGGCTGGAGGAATTGATTAGGGAGCACGCGGGTCGCAGGTAATAAGGGGATGAGGGATGGGGTGTCCATTAGTGGGGAAGGATGAGCGCCGTTACAAACTTACAAGATTCAAACAGTCAGTCAGTCACGGGAAGGAGCGCAAAGCACACCAGCCACCGCCCGCCTGCGCCTGGGCCACACCACGCTCAGTTCTCACTTGCACCGCCTACGTATGTCTCGTCTCGTGATCCCTTCTGCCCTTGGTGTAGGACTACCCCTGAGGCCATGGAACATTTCCTGCTTCAATGCCCACGCTTCCACTCAACATACTGCACTACGCTCCCGGCTCTCCGCCTAGGCCATCATAACACTCCACCTGCCCACCCTCAGGCGTCCACCCCTCCTGGCAGCCTGCGGTCCTTCGCCTTACTTGTGCCTTCTTGAGCAAGGCTGGCTAACTACCACGCCTGTGGTACACACACAGGACTATCCCAGGGCTCATAAGGATCCAAAAGAAGCCACGAAGATCTATGGATCCCTATGAACCCTGGGGTAGTCCTGTGTCGGTATCACAGGCGTGGTAGATGGCCGGTCTTCCTCAAGAAGGCACAAGTAAAGCGAAGGACAGCAGGTTGCTAGAACGGGTGGACGCCTGAGGCCGCCAAGAGGGTGGGTGGGCATGTCCAGTGTTATGATGGCCAGGCGGAGAGCCGGGAGCGTAATGCAGTATGTTGAGAGTGGAAGCGTGGGCATTGAAGCAGGAAATGTTCCATGGCCTCAGGGGTAGTCCTACACCAAGGGCAAAAGGGGTCACGAGACAGACGTAGACTGTACAAGTGAGCACTGAGCCTGGTGTGGCCCAGACGGAGGCGGGCAGAAAAAAAAAAATAATAATATAGATAATAATAATAATATAGATAGATAGATAGATATAAACAAACCTGTTTTATTTGCCTTATAAGTTCATAACCACGAGAGAATGCAGGGAAAAAAGGAAGGGGTGAGGTGACATGGGAGAAATCTTAAGTTATTCCTGAAAACGTTTTCTATGAAAGTACTCGCTTCTAACAGATGGCAGCACCGTCGCTGTCCTCCAAACTTTAACCCACACCACAACTTCCTCTCTGTATATTCCTTGGTTTCCACGTACAAGCTCAGTATTCAGTGTTAGCTCCATCCATTGCCATCACAAACAACTTGAAGACGAGCAGGGTCCACTTAGAACCTGGTTATCATGGTGACATTTAGGTAATTTCAAAGCACTCGGAAAAGTTTACAGACAACACGTGGTAGGATTCGAACAAACGCATATACATCTGCCCGATTCACGTTCATCGTCTTACCTACTACACCATTGACTTTTTTTTGTGCATAGTGTTCTGTAAACTTTACATTGATTTTCAAGTTTAAACTATGTGCATAACATGCAACCATCAGACATTTTTAAATATATTTTATCTTACTCTTACCTATAAACTCTCTTTGTGTTGTTTCTCATGAAGCAGATAGCTTGATTTATTTTTTTATTTATTTTTACATCAGTTTTAGTGTCATAGGTTGAGCTTAAAGAAGTAGAAGAATCTTTTACTATAACTAAGCATGTGCATAGCTGTGCACCTCAAACTTAAAATCTCGGCACAACTGGGAATAGAGCCCACAGTAGTATGGCAGTGGATTCAGGCCCCGATGGAGTAATACCTGGCATAGCAACCTCACATTTAATCCCCAGAAAACTTACAGGCAGCAGGTCTTTCCAAAAAAAAAGAAAACAATAAGATTGAAGGCCTTGCGGAATGCAACTGACTTGTACCTGAAATGCTAGAAACTCAAAAGAAATAGGAGATAGAGTGGAGAAATCTGTAATATCTACTTTATCCTCTATGACAACAATGGTAAAGGCAGCTCTGAACACTGTTTTGTGTTACATGAAACACCATATTTATTCAGTGCACTCTGGGAGTTTATTGCATGTAATATTTTGCTCCAATTAGATACATAAAGTTAAACATTTGTTTGCTATGGAAAGGATCTATATCTTTGTTCTTTATATGTATTACGAGGTGCAGATATGTATCAGTTTCCTTATTATGTCTGGATATGTTGAAACAAAAAGAAACGTATAACAAGCTGTTTTTTTTTATTATTTTTTTATTTATTTATTTATTTTTTAATTTTCCGAGTAGCTCCTGTTGGCTTGCTGTTCCGCACCATGTTCTTCTCAGTAATTTACATATAAAATTATAGTAATATGTCATTCATGTGTTGACAAAACAATCATCTAACTCTTCCATGCACGTTGCAACAGCTCATACTCGAATGTTCCTGCTCCTCCATCCCTATGAAAGCATTTAAAGAGTGTAGAGAATACCAAAATTTTATTGTACGACTCCTGTTATATTGTTTGCGGAGTCACCATGAGTCATCAGGAAGGGTTTCAATAGCTATCTGCTCTCGCCTACACTAAAAGCACGAAAACAGGAGAGTCGCTGTGCATAATTTTAAGGAAAAACTAGAATTAGATAAATGGAAACATGGAGACAGGACACCATGATCCCAGTTCAAAACGCTCCTCCCCCCCATGGGAACCGCCTTGCCGTGGTGGGGAGGGGTTGCGTGCCCCTGTGACCTGGCGAGCTAGGCTATTAGTGGCTTAACCCTTAGGCCCCTGCTCTGCCCTTCCGAGGGGGAGAGGACTACCCATGCTAGTAAGGTGAGGGGACAGACGAAATGGATCCTACGTAGGCTGCCAGTGTTGGATGCCATCTTGTGTTGGATGGTTGGGTGTCCAGGCTGGGATGCTTTGGGAAGGGTGTCTCAGCTCTGTCGTTGACAAACATTCGCATCATGTAGGGCCTTTTTTCAAAACGACTGGTCCGCATGGGGACGAGGTACCCCGTCCACGACAGCCAGCGCTCGCTCCCATTGTCGTGCCAGTAGGTGGTTTCCCTTGCCCCTGGAGCTAATCTTTTGTGTTACTTAATGGTTATGGGAAAACAAAAATATATCAGCTTCTCGTGAGGTAGCTGACCTGGCCCGCGAGACGTCATCTTCAGGTCTGAGTAGTGAGGGGGATTCCCCTCCACAAGTGCCTCCCACAGCAGTCTCCTGTTTTAGGAGTTCTTCTGAGGGATGCCTCTGCTGGTTTGGACTCCCTTTTGATAGTAAATGTTAATCCATCATTTTCCTATCACGCCTTGCACTCTTAATTCGTATGGCAAGGTTTTTCGTATTCGACTTTTTTATGATAAGGACTTTCTATCTAACCGCTGCTATGTGACGTTTATGTTATGTGAAGAATCCCGTTTGGCTTTAAAACATATAGCATCTCTGCCCCTTGCCGGCTCTGGTTTTAAGACTGAACTTCCCCACTCTCGCGATATTGCAGACAGTGACACGGACTACATCTCAATATTTTTGACAACCATTTAAAGAATTCAGTTCCTGAAGTTCGCCAGATCCCGCCTCCACGTTTGTTTGTGGCGTATTACAGAAATGGGCGTGGGAATTTCATCAATGCCTCCCGGTACCTTGCCAAATAAATCGGCACGATTCCTGAGGGAAATCTGTAGAAGTACGGCAAAGGGGTGCTCGTGCGGGCTAAAGATATTACGCAAGCGAAGATATTGCAACATCTCCCATGCCCTACTGACAGCATGTTTGAGACTGTAAAGGCTCAACCCACCTTTGATTATAGTAAAGGTTGTGTGTACAGTCAGGATCTTATGAATTTCCTGAGGAGGAAATACTAGCTATGTGCCCTAGCTCCGTCCATAGGGTGACTAAGATGAGGAATTCCTGCAACATGGTCCTTCTCACCTTCTTTGGTTCCAGCCTCCCTGACTGTGTTTATATCGGTTCCATCAATCTTAGGGTTAGGCATTTTGTTTCCCGCCCTCTTCAGTGTTTCTCGTGCTACGGGTACGGTCATGGTAAAAGCTCCTGCAAGGAAGCTTCTCGATGTGGTAATTGCTCTGCACTAGACTCACATTCTGAGGAGCATTGCAATGCTGCAGCTTATTGTTTCCATTGCCGTGATGCTCACCAGGTACGTTCCAGGCAATGCCCAGGTATCGCCTGGAGCAGGACATTCTACAGCTTGCAATAATCAGTTCATCAGCCTTGGTAGCGCCCGCCGTGAACTCCTGTACCGCCAGAAGGACGGTACTGCTGCGACATCTATGCTTCTTTGGCCGCTCGCTCTTCAGCTGAGTCTGCCGGTCCGAAGACAACTGCTACCTCTCGCTCTGTTGGGGCAGGTGGTCATGTTCATCTGACTAATAGGTTTGCCCTTTTGTCTGACGACTCAGTTGAGTCATCTCAAAGAGTGACGAGAATAATACGGACTTGACCAAAGTTGACCCATGTAGTGAATGTCCATTTGCCCCCTGCATCGCCTAAGCCTTTAAAGGGCCTGACCAAACAGCACCGCGGCTCTGCGGAGTCGATAGATTTAGCTCAGCCAAAGCAATCTAAAATTTTTCCTGGTGCACATGGTCGCGAGTCTTTCAGGGACCGCTCTACAATGGCAGCTTCGATTGTTTCTGTTCAGCCCTCTGTGACACCCTCTGTCTCATATTGAGCTTCTTGTGGTGAGGATGATCTTACCATGGAGTCATCCGATGATATTGTCACAGTCATCCCTCGTGGACCCAATGTGACGAAAAATGTAGTGCAGCTTGACCCTTGTCCTCCGGTGACCAGTAGGAATGATGATAATTCATATCACTCACCGGTAGGGGGAAAGGCTTCGGTCCATCGACCCGGCACTTCTCAACTCCCGGTGTCTTCTCATCGGTTAATTATTTCTAGTCAGGCTCGCCCGTCCACTGCACCTAAATAATCGTCTTCAAACTTCTCCTGTGGAACTGCAGAGGCCTTCGCGCCTCGTTGGGGGAACTCCGAGATTTCCTATCGGAGTTCTCTCCAGCCTGCGTCGCTCTACAGGAGACTATGCTAGGTGATAGTATTTATTCTAGTCCTCCTGGCTATCGTGCCTTTTTTAGCACTCCTTTCCTGAACAGGGCCACCACGGTGGCACAGCTATCCTTGTCCGTCAAGATATACCTGTTGTCCCCTTGCAACTTAACTCTCTCCTTCAGGTGGTTGCTGTTAAGGTCTTTATGGGACGATCCTACACTATTTGCAGTCTATATCTCCCTCCTCGGGTTCCTGTCTCCAGGGGTGAGCTTGACGGCCTGGTGCGTCAGCTGACTCCGCCTTTCTTCTTGTTGGGAGATTTTAACGGCCGTCACCCATTGTGGGATGAAGGTGCTAGTAATCCTCGTGGGGTTTTAATCGGTTCTTTTATTGAGGATGAGGGATTGGAGGTTTTAAATTCTAGGGATGTTACACATTTCCACAGTCCTACTGGGACTTTTACAGCTATCGATCTTTCTCTCTGTACATCTAATTCTTTCCTTGATTTTAATTGGCGGGTCCTACCGGATTTACACGGTAGTGACCACTTTCCGATCTTATTACAATCTGTGAACTCTGAGGCACAGTCCCGCCCCCCACGCTGGGTTTTAGGCAAGGCAGATTGGCCTCGATTCACAGACCTTAGCTCTTTTATCCGTCCGTTGGCTGACTTTGATACTTGTTCTGAGGCTGTTGATTATTTTACTGATTTTGTACGTTAAGCAGCGCTTCGGACGATTTTTAGGACGTCCGGTCGCTTTACTAAGCGTCCCGTTCCTTGGTGGAATGCAGCATGCGCCAAGGCTGTGAGAGAGAAACGGGCAGCTTTTCTCGTCTCCGGTGACATCATGGGGAGCCGCAGTGTCTGGACGCTTTTCGACGCTGCCGAGCTCGGCCCCGCCGCGTTTTGAAAGAGGCACAAAGAGCCTCTTGGAAAGCTTATGTCTCTTCCATTAACGTCCGCACCCTCCTACGGATGTATTCAACAAAGTCCGCCGAATTACTGGGAAGTATTCTGCGCCAGTCTTGTTGTCTGCTGGGCAAAAGGTGACAGATCCTAAGACTGTCGCTGACTTCTTTGCGGAGCACTTTGCCAGTGTTTCCCGGAGGCATCCTGCAGCGCCAGGTGCACGTTACCGCCAGAGTATGGAATCACTCGGCATCAACTTTTCTTCGACTGGAGGAGAGTCTTATAATGTTCCCTTCTCTGTCTTCGAGTTGGAGACCAATTTGCCCCAGTGTCATGACTCTTCTCCGTGTCCAGAGGATATTCCTTATGCCTTCTTGCGCCACATGCCTGACAGTGCTTTTACCTTTTTATTAAATCTTTATATGATTTTCCATCTTCTTGGGCTGTGGCAGTGGTTCTCCCATTTCGGAAGCCTGGGAAAGATAATCTTCGGGCTACGAACTACCGTCCTATATCTTTGACATCCTGTATATATATAAAGTGTTGGAAAAGATGGTAAATGTAAGACTAATGTGGTACTTGGAGAGGGGGAACTACTTGTCATCGGTACAGTATGGTTTCCGAAAGATGAGGTCCACTACTGATGCTCTTTTATCCCTAGAGTCCTCTATTTGTGAGGCGTTCGCTAATCACCACCATCAGGTAACCCATATTTTTTGACCTGGAGAAGGCCTACGACACAGCTTGGTGACACGGTATTTTACGTTTCTTGTTCAGTTTTGGCCTCCGTTGCCACCTTCCTTTTTTTTATTCTGTAGTTTGTATCCAAACATCTTTTACGGGTTCGAATGGGGAGTGTTCTTTCCGAGGCTAGTGTTCTCAATGATGGTGTCCCACAGGGAAGTATTCTTAGTGTTACAGCATTCGCAGTCGCCATAAATGGTATTATAGATACTCTACCAGATGGCGTTCAGAGCTCCTTATGCATATATTTTTCGGCTGCTAGATTGAGCGCAAGCTCCAACTGGAGATCAATAGGGTAACCCTTTGGGCCAACATAAATGGGTTTCATTTCTCATCCTCGAAGTCCGTAGCCATACATTTTTGTCGCAACTGTGGTGTCCATTCAGATCCTGATTTATCCCTAGCCAATAGATGTCTCTCATGTGTGGAGGCTACTCGATATATTGTCCTTGTGTTTGACAACCGTCTCACCTGGGTTCCCCATTTTCGACAACCTTGTCGGCAGGCATTATCCCTTCTTCGGGTTTTAAGTCACTCTAGTGCTTCTTCACCCCATGCTTTGAAATACGGTTGTGAGTTCATCTGCAACGGATGCACGGCTACGTGTACTTGACTCCGTGCATCATGTTGGGGTCCGCTTGGCTACGAGAGCATTTCGGACATCTCCAATTCCTATAGTCCGATATGAAGGCCGCTGACGGAGAGACCTAGATTCCCGGTGCGGCGTTGCCAAACGTCGCAGCCCCAATTAAAGGATTAACACTCTCTCTCTCTCTCGCTCTCTCTCTCTCTCTCTCTCTCTCTCTCTCTCTCTCTCTCTCTCTGTGGCTTGTTACTACTTCCTCCTGTTTCTTATTACTATATAGTTCTCTCATGCACGTTTGTGTGTGTGTGTGTGTGTGTGTGTGTGTAATCCTGCTTGCGCGAGTCTTTCAACAGTTTACGTATTGGTTCTCCTGTGACGCGGCACACACACACTCTCTCTCTCTCTCTCTCTCTCTCTCTCTCTCTCTCTTTCTAAAATAGACAAGTAGACATGCATCTTTTTTGTTGTTTTATTTTACTCTTTTCCACACCACCCATGAGGTAAGAGTTAAGGTGCGTTTTTTTTTTTTTATAGAGGTTTTACCCTGTAGGCATAATCCTCTCTCAGCTATTTAATCAGACAGTTCTTCGTCAGAAGTGTCCTCCACATTGATAATAAAAGAATCCTCTAAGCAGAACTTGTTGACGCTGTAAATAAATAATCTCTCTTGACTATGAAGGTTGCGATGGCGAGTAGCGCGGACGAGATATTCACCTTCCATCCTGAGCGACAGGGAAGGGAGGAGTGACTCGATTTGACCTGGGGATTATCAGCGGTCAGGGAGGTTGACCTCACCCATGTCCAACCTTGAAAAGTAGCAACGCTGGAGAACAGTGGTGCTACATTTTGTGGTATCTATACAATATCATTGTCTTCATTACACTAAAACAATATCCAAAGCTCTCTATACATCCTTATTAGAAATTTAGAGGAATACGCTTTTATGACGGTTCATTAAGATGTAAGTTAATAATGAGATCGAAAGATGTGCTACGATGCTTGGCAACGCCGCAGCCGGGGAATCCCCGTTAGGTCTCCCCCCTCAGCGGCCTTCATATTTGAGTCGGACTATAGCCTTCTAATGGATGCTGGTTTCTGGCCGCTCGACCTTTGGCGCCAGTTTTCGCTACTCCGGTGTTGGTTTCGCACCACACCGTCTTCCTGACTCTGTCCGTTGTGCGTCAATATTGCGGGACTCGCCTTCGCAAGCGTATGTAACTCGACCTAGTCTCCCTAAATCTTTTGGTCTTCGAGTCGTCTCTCTCATGACGGATTTAGCTATCGTCCCGACTTCGGTCTTTTCTTTCCGACTCCCTCGAGTTGGTTATTGGCAGCTTCCTTATGTCACATTATGCCCTTCTGCCATGGATGGCAAGAGGAATCTCCCGCCAGCTATGTTCCACATCGGTTTTTAACACTATTCTACCCATTCTGAAGCCATCCCTGTCTTTACTGATGGTTCCAAGTCAGATGCAGGTGTTGGGTTTAGTGTGGTTTTTCCCTCCTTCTACCGGACTGGTAGTCTTCCTTCAGTGGCATCTGTCTTTACTACAGAGCTGTCTGCCATAGTTCTTGCTTAACAAAAAATTTCACTCTCCCGGTATTTTTTTCTTTTACAATTTTTAATGACTCGCAGTGCTCTTACTGCTCTCTCTTCTATTATTTCCCTTAATCCATAGGTTTTATCAGCTTTAGAGTGGCTATATCTGCTTACCAAAAGAGGATATCGTGTTGGGTTCTGGTGGGTCCCTGGTCATGTTGGTGTTCCGGAATGAACACGCAGATCGCCTTGCTAAAGAGGCAGCAATTCGCACTTCACCCCCTGCACCTGTCCCGTTTCGATATGCATTTCAGTGCATTCGTTTGGCGGTTGCTGCAATTTGGCAGAGGAGGTGGCAAACGGGGCTCGCCACCTCAGAAATGGGAGAGATCACCACTTCCGCTATCCATCACTGAACATACGCCCATATCCGCGACCACCGCCGTACACAGGCATTATTAACGCGACTGCAAATAGGTCACACGTACCTCACGCAAAGATACCTGTTGACCAGGGAACCTCAACCCTACTGTGTTGACTGCCTGGTGCCACTTACGGTGAGGCACCTGCTGGTAGAGTGCCCTAGTTTGATTGAATTACGACACCGCTACCTCTACAGATGTCGAGATAGAAATAGCGGCATATATTATCTATCTAAGGCCCTCAGACCAGCGTGTCTTGCCCGTGGACATGATGTTTTTAGGATTTTTGGAGAAGCTGGCCTCCTCCCCAATTTGTTAATTTTGTTTCATTTGATTTTATTTTAATGTTTTATTTCATTTTATTGTAGTTTTAGTATTTTTAGTTACTTTTAATTGTATTGTTTTTAATTGCTTTTAGTTTTTATAAACTATATTGTTTTAATTAGAATATCGTAGCGGCGTCATATGACCTTCGTTGTTGCGGCGCCAAAAATAAAATCCATCCATCCATCCATCCGCTCGAACCATGTACAATAAACTAGGTAAATACAACTAGTTATACACACACACACACACACACACACACACACACACACACACATCCGTTTCTTAGAATTTTAAAATATGGCAACTCCAGCATCAGCCTCAGAGTCCACTTCCGGAGAGAAGACCATAAATAGCGCCAGGTCTGATTGCTCTCTCAGTATCGACCATAAATGTCATCTGGAACATTTGCGGTCTCACATGTAATTTTCAATTTGTAGAACACCACCTCTCCTCTACTAAATTTCATCTCCATTTCATCTTTATTTATTTGTGTGTGTGTGTGTGTGTGTAATTCACCACTGCTGCGTGCTGGTCATCCAGTCAGTCTTTTTCGTATGAAAAAAAACTCAGAGCTCAAACTGACCGATCTTTGGGTAGGACTGAGGAAACACCAGACTCCGGGACAGGGAGGCCACAGCCCCTCGAGTTAATTCCCGTAACTACTTGCTGCTAGGAGAACAGGGGCTACACATAAGAGGCTTGCTCATTTGCCTCTCCGTGCTTGGGACTCGAACCCGAGCCCTCTAGGTTTTGAGCTGAGTGTACTAACCACTACACTACGCTGTGTGTGTGTGTGTGTGTGTGTGTGTGTGTGTGTGTGTGTGTGTGTGCAAAGTAAAGTAAAGTAAATTTTATTGCTATTTACGCACACAAAACAATGTCATAGTGCCCTTTTAAGCAATGGCAGGGCATGCCAAGCCAAGGCTCCTAGTCAGACGTATTTATCTAATCAAATTATTGGTTGCGTTGAGGTGGATAGAAGTGTATATTGCTTAATATTTTAATGGAATGAAAAAAGTTTGCTTAATGAGCTACAGGTAGAGTAAAGACAATTATTATGACATTTGAAAAACAAGACAATCAGGTGAAAAAAATGATTACGAAGTCTGAAGAGATAAGTAATCCTTTAAATTATGTTTGTAATTATGCAAATTACTAGTATTGACAAGATTTTTCATATCAACTGGTATGGAATTCCATACTAGTGACTAGTATCAAAACTAAAGAATTGTGTTCCAGTAAATTATTTCATAATCTTAAACATGAACATCAAAAGGAAATACTTATGAATATTACAAAACTTTAAAATTTTATGGTTTGTGAATATGGGCTTGGTTGGGTCAAATTTCCCTTTGAAAAATATGGACCTGAGGATTTTCTTCTGAGTGATTGTGACCTTATTAATTAAGAAAAGATGGTCACGTGCACGCCCAAATACACACACCATAAATAAGATGAAGATAGCACAGTGTGTAATATACACTAATGAGAGCTTCTGTCGTGAGGGAATTACGGATTCTATATAAATTCACCGCATATTTTTGAAAATTTCAGACATACTTCATTGATATGATGAATCCAGTTTAGGTTTTCGTCCACGTAAATACCAAACAAAATTGTTTAATTTACCAGTTTCAAAGTTTTCCCGTCCCGAATCAGTGGTGGCATAGTATTGATTAAAGATCGATTTTGGAAAAGTATGAAATTAATTTTGTTAATATTAAGTTTTAGCTTATTTGATTTAATCCAGTTATATACTAAATTTAATTCAATTCTTACATTAGAATGTAAGTGGTTTAAATCTTTATGTGCCAACATAAACATAGTATCATCTGCGTAAATGATGAATTGAGAATTTTTACTGCCATTAGAGATGACATTAAAATAAATAAGGAATAAATGTGGACCTAAAATAGAACCTTTGATACGATTTTGAAGCAGGAGAACTGTGAATTACAATACACAGCTTGTTACCTATAAACATATAACTCTTAAACAATTGAAGAGATATCCCTCTAATACCATTGTATTGCAGTTTTGTGTGTGTGTGTGTGTGTGTGTGTGTGTGTGTGTGTGTGTGTGTGTGTGTGTGTGTGTGTGTGTGTATGTATGTGTGTGTGTGTGTGTGTGTGTGTGTGTGTGTGTGTGTGTGTGTGTGTGTGTGTTTGTTATAATATTTTTTTGAATAATAAAATCAATCTATCTCACCTTCCAGAGATGTCACTACAGTCACTAACGTGCTAACAGCGTCCTTAAACAACTAGATATCAAACATGAAATCCTGCCTATTTTTACTGCCCTATTTAATTCTTCAATCGAGCGCCACACCATTTACAGAGAGGATCCCAAATACCCGGATTTCACTACCAAGTAATTTAACCAAGAGCTACTGTGTAATGGCTGCAACTAATGGAGAAAGTGTTAGAAATATGCGAACACTGAAGTCGTCCACGCCACAAAAAGAAAAAAAAATACCTTGGAAGAACAATGAAGCATTGGCAACATTGCTAATCGGCATTATAAGATCTCAACTAGAGCAGTGTGTCTTAACAATAGTCTGGGAATCCGCCTTGGCAGGATCTGTAGTAACGGACAGTCTATTGCGCCTTCCCAATGTCAAGCAGGTATGTCACATGTAAGTGTAATTGTGTAATTTTTTTTTCTAAGTAAAATAGGAAAACTAGCTAAGGGCAATAAAAGATAAAAAAAAAAAAAAAAAAAAAAACATGTAGTTGCCAGTCCGTGTGCAGGACCGAGAAAATGAGGCAAACGAAAAAGATAAATGTCTTAAAACCTTTTTCTTATATGATCTAAGGTCATAAAAATATGAAGATATAGAAGCAGGTAGGGAGTTCCAGAATTTACCAAAGGTATAAAATTATAAAAAAAAAAAAAAACTGGTTAACTCTTCCATTAGAAATGTGGACAGAATAGGGGTGAGCAAGAAGAGGAAAATCTTGTACAGTGAGGCATGCAGTTAACAAGGTCAAAAGTGCAGATGCCATTGGAAAATAGCGGTAGAAGATAGCAAGAAATGCAATATTGCGGTGGTTAGAAAGAGGCTAAAGACAGTCAGTCAGAGAAGAATTGGTACAACAAAAAACTTTTGATTCCGGGCTAACTAATAAACTGTGTGAATACATACATGCCAAGAGTACTTTATACATAGGCGAATAAGGCAGTTTCCAGTTGGTGATTGAGAAAAACTGGAGGAGAAGCATCACAATGCCTAAATTCATGGAAGTTGTTTTAACAAGATTTAAGATGTGAAGTTTACAATTTACATTATAAAGAAAGGGCATACCAAAGATATTCATTGTAAAAGAGAGGGACAGTTAGGTGTCTGTAAACAAGAGGTAATAGTGGTCTGGAACGTTGTGTTAAGTTAATAGATGAAGGAATTAAGTTTTTGAAGTATTGGGCACTACTAAGTTTTCTCTTTTCCATTCAGAAATCTTAGAGAGATTTGCAGTAAGGCGTTCTGTGGGATACCCAGCAGGATCTATTGAAGGGTTGGTCCTCGCTGAAAAGTATAACATGATTCGTATTAGTAATACCATTATTAAAGCATACACTCGTAAGGAAACCACTAAAGTTTCACCAACCTCTCTACACGATAACCAAGATTCAATTACGAAAGCCACGAGGAATATTAACAAAAAATCTCAATTATGGAAGTTTGTCTGTGACGAACTCTTAACTTAAAGTTATGCTTAATTTCCTAAAATGTGCTGAGTTGGTATTACTTAAAATTCAATGAAAATCTTTCGGGAGAGCCGGGAAGAGCTTGGAGAGGCGCACGGGAAGAAATGATGAGCTAATGCTAGTAATTAAAAATATTAGTTACAGTGTTGTTTACCCGTTAGAAAATGTAGTTCTCCAGTAATTATTACCTTGGATCTTCCTGTGTCATATTTTTAGCGTGTCTCGTTTATCCTCTTAGTAACAGACCCATGCGGTTTTTCTTGCTAAATGGTGAAACCTATCAGGCTGTTCGCTTCCTCATAATAATGGATGTATGAAAAAGGAAATTCTTGCCATCGGTTCAAACTGGGTTTGCTAAATTGACCCTTTTGGCTAATCTATCAAACCCGGTCCTAGTTAAACCCCTTTTAAGAAAAGGGATTTGAATCTTAAGAAAATAGATTTATACTTTATTAAAGCAAAGTTAAAAGGTAAAGTTAAAGTTCGTTGACAGTAAAAGTAATTATAGTTACACCCAATGAAATACCATAAAGACAATCATAAAATATTTCACTTCAAAAACAAGTTGATAAATAAGGGCAGACCTTATCATAATAAAAAATAAAATAACCACACCACACACTTGTCCTCGCCTATAGCTGATTCACACAATCATAGATAAATCACCAATACAGAGTGAGATTGCTAGGCTTCAAATATAAACAGATTAACATCCAAAATACTACCTTGGTAACACAAACAAAGCCGAGCTGCCATCCACACGCTGCTTCAAGATAATATCACAATAATATAGGGCTGAAACCCAACACCAAATACACTCACAAATCACTAAACACAGTGGCCAAAACAGTGCCTAAGAGACAGAATCCTAGCAATCAGGAATACAGAAAACAAAATAATCAGCCATGGAAGGGAAAGGAGCGCAGCGGGTGGTGGTGTTACCATAAGGCCAGTCCGCTTTGTCTAGAGAGGAAATATTACACTACATGTAATCTATGCTCTCATTGGCATTGGAGCTTTCAAAAAAGGCGTGCTCGTGAACTAATTTCATTGGTTCCAGCATGAAAGGCTCTCTACAAAGGAGTGACATCGTCGAACTCTCTAGAATGCCTTACGTAGCACGAATTACGAAAATGATACGAATATTACAATGCGCACATCAATCACGAGATACAAATATTTAATACAATGAAATAATAAATGGATACATAATACATATAAAGGATGGGTCGTCCTGGGAGTATTACAATAATAACATAACTAAGTCATTGCTAGCAGGACTCCATTACACTAACTTGAATCACGTAAATTACATTAATGTATGACGGTCGTAACAACAGAAAAAAGGACTGTGATACGGCATTAGTAGTCATTTCCAGAAATATCAGGAAAATATCTCCTTAGGTCTACTCAACTAGCAAAGCGAAGGTCATATGTATCAAAGCTTTGGAGAAGCCTGAGAAGGGATTAGAGAGTTAGGACAAGATACAAATATATGTACATTTATGCTCGAAAGAGTACAATGGAGATGATAGGGTAACAACATAAACAGAAACATCAGATGAAAAGATTAGATGAAAAATTCAATAATGTTGGGTGTATCTCCAAGATGGTCAAGAATATGAGTAGGGTAGCACCACTTGATCTAAGACTCTACGCCATGGAAGATTGCAAAGTTAGATGTCAGTTCACCAGAATGGTCAGTGAGGGAAGCCAAATCTTATAGTGAACATCGAAGTCTACAAAAATAGATCTCTACAAAAGGAAAGAGTATTTGAAGGTGCTCCACTGGATTTTTTTTTTAGAATTTCGTATAACCAGAGGAGTCAGGTGAGAGGTATTCAGCATATATAAATTTAGTTAGAAAGTGTCACTGAAGTCGTAGCCATGTGGTTGAAAATTTTTAAGATTGAAAATTGTGGGCATGAAAATAAGTCAAGTTGTTGCAAACTTAGACGCAACATCCAGTTTGGAACGCAAATGATGATAGAGAAAGTAGGAGGGAACATAAAACAGGTTACTGTAAATTGCGTGAGAAACCTTGTTTCAATAAGGAAAAAAAGATGAAGTTTAATAGAGGAGAGATGGTATTCTACAGATTCGAAATTAGATTGCAATTGTTGCATAAGTTAATGAAGAAAATACTGAAAGGAATGTCACGACATTTAAGTTCGATACTGGTACGTAGAGCAGTCCGACCTGGTATGGTTCCCTCTTCAGATGGAGAATAAGAGTCTGTTGTAGAAGTCGCCCAATCAAATTATGATTGAAGTGTGTACCTAGGAACACAAAGTTTTATGGAAATTATTTGGCTTTAGAAAACAGGCTGTTACTGCCTTCTTGTGTTGTGAGACACTTAGGGAAACGTTCAGTGAGATTGCAATGGATTTAATAAGTTAAGAATATAAGAAAAAAGGTGAGCTGCAGGAGGCCGCCATGCCTACACTTGGAAGCCCCTGTATGACTAAATCTACCTATTTCCGACTATCATACCCATCCATAAACCTATCTAATCTTCTTTTAAATCTCCCTCTTAACGTAGCACTAACTACATGACCTCTGAATTTGTTTCTCTCATCAACCAATCTGTTTGAAAACCATTTTTTCTCTCCTAAACCTGAAATTTTGAAGCTTAAACACAATATATCCGGTTCTGTCCCCGATACTGGAACTATACTATTTGACAAGAAAATTTACAATATATAGAAAGAAAAACAAACTTGGACATTAAATCTATGTTCAAGACATGTTTAAATATAATAAAAGCATTGAAATAGGATTAGAAGATTATCATGTTATTAAATATTATCAATCACCCAATTCTCATTTGACAACCATTCTTTTGGCTCCATTTTCGAACACGCTGGTGCTTTGCGTCCCCACCTCGTCTCATTGGCCTAGGCAGGTTATTTACTCCCTCTTTTTGGACCCAAACCTCAAAATTGAGTTATCCTTGAAATGTCTACAGTTTTCTGTAAAAACGACAAGTTTCTGTCTTAATTCTTTATATGTTTAAATCGCCTTTATTTACGCACTTTAAAAGGTCTCTATAAATGTCCTGCCACGTGATAGGCAACATGACTTGTCGTTGTTTATGATTTTGTAGCATTTTATTTATTTATTTATTTATTTATTTATTTATTTATTTATTTTTATTTTTTTATTTTATTTATCTATTTTGTTGCTATTTGCCATGTAGTAGGCTATGAGGTCGGCAGTCACAGGCAGATCATATTTGGACGCTCATGAGTGCGTCTAACCATTCGCTCAAAGATATGATTGGATGGATGTCTTTTTGTCCAACCCTGTTATTGGAGTTCAAGGTTTAAGTTGACTAGTGTAACCGCCGCTTAAGGAATGCAATTTGAGTTTCTTCAGTCTCGCTTCATAGCGAATATCCCTCATATTCTGTATCTTTTTAGACATCTATATTGACTCCAATAGAGTTATATCCTTCCTGTAGTGTGGGAACTAGAGTTGTACCGCATAGTCAAGATGTGGTCTGACCAGCGCCAAGTACAATTCTAGTATTACTTCGGGACTTCTGCTTTTAACACTTCTAAAAATGAATCTTAGTACCTTATTCACCTTATTTTTAGCCTCAATACTTTGTTTCCTTTGACCGAGATTGGAGCTAACTATGACTCCTAAATCTGTCTCATACCTGGCTAATATCGCTACTAATTACACAATCTAAGTTATTAATGCATATTGAAAATAATAATGGCTCTAAAACTTAACCTTATGGCACCCCACTAATTACTTGGCCCCACTTGGAATTACTTGAGTTCACGGCATCCCCCTGATTCCAGTACTTTATATCTCACTGGGAGTAATTATCGGTTCATAAGAAAGCTACTACCTCCTATTTCTTACTGAATTATCATGACTATCATAGTTTATGCTTGCCTATATTTAAGTATTCGAAAACACTTGAAAACAAATAAATAAATAAATGGTACTTAAAAAATATACATACTTTACATACATATTTTTGAAAAATATATTTAAAGCGATGTTATACTATTCGTATTAATTTTTTTTTTTATGTTGTTGAGGGTTTCTTTCTCCCTTTTCTTTAGTTATCACCAGCTGAGTTGGAAGTAATGTACTATATTCAGGATGAGACTCAGGCAGCTTACTAAAAGTGTTTTCATAAACAAAAAAAAAAAAAAAAACATAAGTAAATAACCTTCTGTAATTTATTCTAGGTTGTGGGGGACGGGAATATAAGCAGGGTGCTGTGGCAACAAGCAAAACAATGCCGGGCCTACATCTTGTTGCTGACTGAACCTACTTCTTTGATGTATCAGGCTGAATATGGTCCACAAGATTCTTGGGACTATTCCGGCAGGTGAGAGGACAAAACCATAGTAATGATCAGCTAGTGTCTTAACTATTTATGTATTATTATTACCACCTTAATTATTTTCTACCCATAACATTAATTATCTAAATTCTTACCAGTGTCATATTATAATCCTTATAGGTCTATCTAATAAATTCTATCTATATATGCAAAGACAACAGAAAATAGTGTACGAGTACTACTGCTACTAATATATATATTGTGAAGGGCACCGCATTATTTCCCCTTTATTTAATTATATTATATGCGTATGTGTGACGCCACCCTGCGCGGGCCCCTCGGGCTGTTCTGTTGAGCAGACAACTCGCCTCCCTCTCCCTGCTTCTCGTTGTCTCAACTTGTCTGGCGAGCGAGTCAGTACCAAGGTAGTCTTCAGCTGAGGTGGACACGGACGCTCGTGGTTCTGGCACAGTAGAGCTACGTGTTGCTGGACTTCTCTAGGTGCTCACTAGTCATTGGTCTGGTAGTTGTGCCCTCCTGTTTGAGTTGCTGGCTTGCTACTGGTAGACCGTGACTGTTAGAGCAACGGGCTTGTTGCTCTAGGAGAAGTGTAGTTGGTTTGACTGCACTTCTGTTTTGCGTCCGTCCTGTATTGTGGCGGCAACGCGTGGGAAAGACGCGGCATTGTCTCGTCCTGTTTGTCGTGGTGGCCGTGGTCACCAGTGTGTTTGGTGGGCAGCTGTGTGCCCCCATCATCTGTTGTGTAGTATCAGTAGTATACTGTTTATAAAACCAGCCAGTCTTCAGTTGAGTTTAACACGTACGCTCTGGGCACAGGAAGAGACACGTGTGCTGAACTGTGCGTTAGAAGTACTCAGTAGTCATTGGTCTGGGAGTTGTGCCCTCCTGTTTGAGTAGCTAGCTTGCTACTGGGTAGACCGTGGCTGTAGAACAGTGGCTTGTTGTTCTAGGAGAAGCGTAGTTGGTTTGGCTACACTTCTCGGGTGTTGCGTTCGTCCACTCGTGGTGGCGGCGCAGAGACGCATTATCTCGTCCTGTTGTTGCTGTTGGTGGCCGTAGTCACCAGTGTGTCTTGGTGGGCGGCTGTGTGCCCCCACCATCTTCTGTATAGTTTCAGTAGTATGCTGTATTGTAGTGGTTGTAGCCACGCACGCTAGTGAAAAGCTGAGAAGCTTCGTGCTGTAGGCCAGTGGTGCCTAGTTCTCGTCCGTCAGACTTGTCTGTGACGAGTACCTGGACTCTGTGTGGCTGTTGTCACCCGTAGGTGGTGTCTGGGCTTGTGTGTACACCACCGGATGTGGCGTACACATCATATGTTGTAGTAGTCGTAGGCTAGGGGAGTCAGTCTGACAGGTGTTAGGAAGTACTTGTCGTAGTAGGATAGTATAGTAATATACTGTGCGTGTTGTCCCAGTCTGTGATTTGTCACAGTCTGTGGGCAAGGCGTGTGGAGAGGCATTAATACTTCATAGAGAAGTGGGTGGAATTGGCCTTGTGCGCGGTTTCTCTAGGGGGTATTAAGGTCTCACCCTGTTACACATAGCATCTACCATTTATAAATTCTACTTGGTTGGGTACAGGAGGAGAAGGAGTGGCCAAGGAGATTGCCTTACAGTGGGGGAAGTTATACACTGTTGGCGACCTTTAAAGAACCTGAGGGTTACGGCTGCTGTGATTTATAGTAGTGGGGACTCGGTGGAGTGTTGTATTCCCCCCTGTACTGTACCGTAACAAACTGGCGATCGTGCCAGACCAACACGGTCTTCAGTGAGCAGCCGCAGATAGTCACAGCTAGAGTTTTTTTTTTTTTTTTTTTTTTTTTACATTACAAGGGCACTGGCCAAGGGAAAACAAAGTGTTGGGGAAAAAAAAAAATCCCGCTGGTTGCCAGGCCCTGTGAAGAGGAAAGTAGGAGAAAGAGAAAAAACAAAAAAATCTAAAAGGAGGGTCCAGTTAACGTAAGAGGTGTCTTGACACTCCTCTTTTGAAAGAGTTTAAGTCATAGGCAGGTGGAAATACAGACACAGGTAGAGAGTTCCAGAGTTTACCAGTGTAGGGAATGAAGGAGTGAAGATACTGGTTAACTCTTGCATTAGGAAGATGGACAGAATAGGGATGAGAAGAAGTAGAGAGTCTTGTGCAGCGAGGCCGCAGGAGGGGGGAAGGCAAGCAGTTAGCAAGTTCAGAAGAGCAGACAGCATGAAAACAGCGGTAGAAGACAGATAAAGATGCAACATTGCGGCGGTGACTTAAAGAATCAAGACAGTCAGTTAGAGGAGAAGAGTTGATAAGACGAAAAGCTTTAGATTCCACCTTGTTTAGTAAAGCTGTGTGTGGATCCCCCAGACATGAGAGCCATACTCCATACACGGGCGGATAAGGCCCTGTACAGAGCAAGCAGCTGGGAGGAGAGAAAAATGGACGAAGACGCCACAGGACACCTAACTTCTTGGAAGCTGATTTAGCAAGAGTAGAGATGTGAAATTTCCAGTTTAGATTTTTAGTGAAGGATAGACCGAGTGTGTTTAATGTAGAGGAGAGGGAAGTTGAGTGTTATTGAAGAAGAGAGGATAGTTGTCTGGAAGGTTATGTCGAGTAGATAGTTGTAGAAATTGAGTTTTGAGGCATTGAACAAAACCAGGTTTTCTCTGCCCCAATCAGAAACAAGTGAAAGATCAGAAGTTAGGCGTCCTATAGCATCTCGCCTTGAGTCATTTAATTGTTGTTGGGTTGGGCGTCTGTTGAACGCTGTTGAATAATGCAAGGTGGTATCATCAGCATAGGAGTGGATAGGGCATTGAGTCAGATTTAGGAGATCATTGATGAATAATAGAAAGAGAGTGGGTGATAGGACAGAACCCTGTGGAACACCACTGTTGATAGTTTTAGGGAAGAACAGTGACCGTCTACTACAGCAGCAATAGAACGATCGGAAAGGAAACTGGAGATGAAGGTACAGAGAGAAGGATAGAATCCGTAGGAGGGTAGTTTAGAAATTAAAGATTTGTGCCAGACTCTATCGAAGGCTTTCGATATGTCAAGGCCGACAGCAAAGGTTTCACCGAAGTCCCTAAAAGAGGATGACCAAGATTCAGTTAGGAAAGTAAGAAGATCACCAGTAGATCTGCCTTTACGGAAACCATACTGGCAATCAGAGAGAAGGTTGTGAGCTGATAGATGCCTCATAATCTTCCTATTAAGGATAGGAAGATTATGAGGCATCTATCAACCTTCTCTCTGATTGCCAGTATCAGAGAGAAGGTTGTGAGCTGGCGTACGTAACATAAAGTTGGCGATCGTGCCAGGATAACACTCTAGTAAGCTGTAGCAGTTAACCGTAGCCGTGACCGTAACAATATATATATATATATATATATATATATATATATATATATATATATATATATAGAGAGAGAGAGAGAGAGAGAGAGAGAGAGAGAGAGAGAGAGAGATGGATAGATAGATAAATGGATGGATGGATGGATGGATAAATTGATAGATAGATAGATGTATAGATAGATAGAGATAGATATATAGATAATGTAAGAGGAGGACTGACCAAGGGCAGAATAAAAGGAGAAAAGGCCCGTCAGTCGCCAGTTTCCTTAGAGCCGATAGAATCACCCAAATAACAAATGCCTTGAAACCTCCATCTTGAATGAAATCAACTCGTATGAAGTTTGAAATACAAACACAAGCAGGGAGTTCTCGAGTTTACTCTTGCGTTAGAGATTTGTACAGATTAGGGGTGAGAGGAAGAAGGATCTTGTGCAGCGAGGTCGCAGAAGGTTGGGAGGCATGCAGTTAGTAAATTAAAAGAACAGTTGCCATGAAAATAGTGGTAAAATATAGCAAGAGATGCAACATTCCAGTGGTGAGAGGCTAAAGGTCAGTTAGAGGAGGGGAATTGATGAGACGAAAAGCTTTTGATTCCACCTTATCTAATAAAGCTGTATGAGTGGAACTTCCCCCAAACATGCGAACTAGGGTACTCTATACATGGTATATGACGGATAAGACCCTTCTACAGAGTTTGCAGTTGAGTGTCATTGATGAAGACCGGATTGTCTGGAAGGTTGTGTTGAGTTCATTGCGCTTTAAAAGGCCTTGGCTTCCTTAAGGCTTCATCATCTCTGAAAAGACGTGGAGAAGTGTTAGGTCGTATCATCAGCGTAAGAGTGAAAAAGTGTTCTAGGTAATGGAGGATAGTTCATCAGAATGGTCAATGAAGGGAAAAGAAAGCCAAAGCTGGTGATGAACATTAAAATCTCTACGGATGGAGATCTCCGCAAAAGAATAGACTGACAAAATGTGTTCCACTTTGGAAGTTAATTATTCAAAGAATTCACTATAGTCAGAGGAGTTAGGGGAGAGAGAGACAGCACGGTAATACGTATTTAGTTAGTGACTATTGAGTCGAAGCCAGATGGTTGACATCTCGGAAGATTCAAGAGCGTGGGCACGAGAGCAAGTCCTGTTGTTGCGCACATAAACGCAACATCCAATTTTAGAATGGAAATGAGGATAGAGAAAGTAGGAGGGAATAAAGAAGGGGCTACTCTCAATTGCCTCAGACAGGTGCATTTCGGTGAGGATTGAAAAATGAGGTTTATTAGAGGCAAGGTGATGTTCTAGATTGAAAATTAAATGAAAAAATTCGAATGTTGTGTTATAGAAACCACAGTGCAGGAACACACAAGGTCCATAAGCGATGAAAAATTAAAGAGATTACAAGGAAAAAGAGAAGCGGCCGACTCCGATCGGCGGCTGACAAATTTGCCTCCTCATCCCCTGCTTTTATTTTCGGTATTCAATGCAAGCTTAACCACCACTTTCGAGGTAGTAAAGCTTGTAAAATGTTGATAATATTTTTTTTTATGAACATTAAAGCATACATAAGAGTAAAACACAATGCGAAATTTCACTTTATTCCCCTTTTTCGTGGTGGCAAAGCTTGTAAAATGTTGATAACTTTTGTTGTGAACATAAAAGTATATATAAGACAAAAACATCTCACGATCCGGTGTTATTAGCACTCTGCTAGCAGCCACATTGCCATGGCAACAATGCTACCCGTCCCCCATCCTTTTGAGCGGGAGGTTGCTTTGCTGTATGTTTTGTGGATCCTGGACCAGATCAATATGACATTATATGCATCACTGCCTGCGACAAGGGTACAAGCGCCATAAGTAAACAAACAAGGAAATCGCGTTTAAAGTTAAGCTTAGTTTTTCGTCGGCAGTTCACCATCGCTTTATTTTTCTTCGCTAGTTCACCCTAGACTAAGAATATACGGATAGGGGTTATATTCTCCTTAAAGACTACGTTTACTTGGTTTTTGCATGAAATTAGTCTTATTTCGCTTCGTTGAATAATTAAAGAGTTATTAAATTGGGAATGATAATGTGTAAAACAGGAAATAATTCATTTTTTTTTTTTACAATGGCCCCAGAAACCTTAGGATAAAGACAGCCTATTAACATGCAGCAGCATCTCTTAATATTTAATCAAGGACATATATATATATATATATATATATATATATATATATATATATATATATATATATATATATATATATATATATATATATAAAGAATATTAGTGATTCCTGCTGGATCAGTTTCGCGGTCTTGGCTGCCCCGACTCTCAAAGGATGGACAACGCTGCCAGGCGTACGATACTTTCCGCTTTTCTCTCTCTCTCTCTCTCTCTCTCTCTCTCTCTCTCTCTCTCTCTCTCTCTCTCTCTCTCTCTCTCTCTCTCTCTCTCTCTGTAATGAGAAAGCCGACGAGAGCTACGTAAATTTACTACATAGCCTCAACGCAGCTGGGCTACGTGAAGTAATCTCTCTCTCTCTCTCTCTCTCTCTCTCTCTCTCTCTCTCTCTCTCTCTCTCTCTCAGCGAAATATTGTATGATGAGCATGAGGTAGAGAAAGAAAGTGACAGAGGGTCAGGATAGAACGGATTTGGAGAAAGAAGGCAGAACAGTAGAGATGTGGCACCACTGGGGGAGTTCCCGCCGACCGCACCCAACCATCCACCGCTCCTTGCCTGAGTTGCCATATGCCACCTCTTTATAAGCGCTATTGTATCTCACTTGACAATTTTATATCATAGGTGTTTTACTTTTTTATAATATCAGAAATTTCTTTCTCATCACATACTGGCATGACACCCTCACCTTCTAGTGTCATTACTATAATAGAATGTTTGCAAAAATTTGGTGAACTTGTCTCATGACCTTGAAACCAGTGTCCAGTAAGTCAGCTGATGGGTGGGGGAGTGGCAACGGCGGTTGAGTAGCTGTGACAATTTCAGCTTCATATAACGTACGTTACATATTAGTGACTAGTGATACAGAATCATGGATACTTCTACATTATAGAACAACTGATAAATGAAGCATTTAGGAAACATCTAACAACAGAGACGGTGAAAGGGCATCATTATTTTGTAGCAGAATGGGAGAAGTATAAGCGAAATGTGTGGAGTTTCTGGTAAGTTTATACCATCTCTCTCTCTCTCTCTCTCTCTCTCTCTCTCTCTCTCTCTCTCTCTCTCTCTCTCTCTCTCTGTTTTGCTGTGCTCTACTATGGTTGGAAAAAAGTATAAAGTGAATGCCTTTCTCACTGGCTTAGCAATTCAGCTTTTTTTTCCCATGTGGTGACTGATTGTTCTCATTATTTGCATAACTTACTATTATATTTAAATTCCTTGCCAGAGTATTGGCTGCATCCTTTCGTTATTTTTTTCATTGCCATAAAAACACCTTGTGAATCTTTTTTTTTTTTTTCCAGTTATGTCATCCTTATAGTACAAAACTCTAGGGAGAACTTTCACAAGTCGTATCATTGATCTGGTAATCAAGTGAAAATAATTGTGTGAGTAGAAACCTGATAAAAAGTGGTTCACAAGGGGGAATATTGAAACAACCTTGAGTTTTCCATTAATTATTTTATAATCAGAGAAACAAACAAATATGGTATTCCTGTGCATTGCTATCATCGTGCAGTCCTCGTAGTGGTTCAACTAGCGTCAGTGATATTGTGTGTGTACTGTTGTGGCAGGGCCATAGCTCATCAGTAGCTTTCTGAAAAAAAAAAAAAAATAATAATAATAGTAATGATGATGATGATGATAATAATAACTATTGGATATATTATTATTTGTACGTGGTGTACGATATGTTTTCCCGGCGGCAAGCCAAGCACTTCTTGTCGCCAAGAGTGTATCCTCAGTTCCGGGCCGAGCCCAATAAAGGAGAGACGTGTGTCCCTGTGTCTCGCTCCCCTGCCCAGCTATCTTACATGGCGCAGTGAAACCCTTACCTACACCGGTCAAGATGCCTCTACCTCGCCGATCCCCTCGCTCGACGCCTAGGGCCTCGACGACAGTGGTTTCTCGCAGCCTCCAGCCGCTGCTCCAGCAGGCAAGGCGGACCATCAGTGACCAGCAACAAGTCATCACCACCTTGCAGGCCAACATGGCGGCGCTCAACACACGAGGCAACGTGGCGCCCTCCCCTCGGGTGCCTCTCGGCTGCCCCGAAATGCGACCTGGATATGACACCAGCTGCATTCAGGTCGTGGAAACGGTCCATGGAGTGCTGGCTTCTCCTCTGCAAGGAAGCGGTCCATCACGTCAGACTCCTCTGTGGCCCCCCGCTGCAACGTGCCTTGGACGCCAGATTCACCTTCGACCAGTGGAGCGCCCTCACACAGCAGGAGGCGCTGGACGCCATTGGTAACCTAGTGCTTCGCTCCTCCAGCCCGGCAGTGCAGTGGGCAGAGTTTTTCGGTGTCAGCCAAGGGCAGGACGAGTGTGTTAGTGACTACTTCGTACGGGGCGCCCAGAAAGTCAACGACTGCGCTTTCGAGTGTCCCCAGTGCAGCCTCAACCTCTCTGAGTACTTGCTATTGAAAAAGCTTGTGGTAGGCATCCGCGACACGGGCGTCAAACAGCAGGTGTATCAAGCGTGTGACTCGTTAGGCAGTGTGGACGCCCTAAGGGCCATGTGTTGTGCATATGAGGCAGCCCGCCAACACACCACAGGCGTGGGCGGTTGGCGGGAAAGCAGTCGCGCGGCTGGCACCGTGTGGGCTGAGGAGGACGGGGACCAGACGCTCGACGCCGCCGCTGCCACCACCTCTGGCAAGACACAGCCCTCACGTACTTGCTGGAACTGTGGTACTTCGCACGCCCCTGACAGAGCTTCCTGCCCGGCCAGGGAAGCAGTCTGCGTCGCCTGTCGTAAGAAAGGCCACTTCAAGAGGTGCTGCAGGAGCTCCAAGCGCCCACACGGCACTGCATCTGCCAACGCCGTCTCGGGATCAGTGACAACGGCAGGCGCGAACGTGTCCCGCCAACCCACCATAGAGGTAACAGTGGCGCTTGGCAAGGGCGCCAAGCACCGCACAGCAGCTGTGGCGGACACCGGCGCCCAGGTGTGCGTCGCGGGGGCGGCCCTCCTGTCCAGTCTCAACATATAACCCACGCAGCTACAGGGACGTGCAGGCTTGCGGGATGTAGCGGACTTGCCCTTACGGTGCCTCGGATCGTGCCGGTGTGACATTTACCTTGGCGGCCATGCTACAGCAAGAAGTATACTTCGTACCCTCCGCCAGGTCGCTGTTCCTGTCACTGAGCGCGTGCAAGGAGCTGGGGCTGGTGCCCGCCGGCTTCCCTCACCACTCCCTGCCGACAGTGCAAGCAGTGGAAGCGCGTGACACGACCGCCGAGCCTGCCCAGCCGCCTGCCAAGCCCGCCACGATACCATTACCGCCACACGAGGAGCACGTACGACGGCTAGAGGAGTGGCTACTACAACACTTCTCGGCCTCCACCTTCAACACCACAAGGAGCCCCCTGCCTGTGATGGACGGCGAGCCTCACCACATCCACCTGGCACCCAACGCTGTCCCCTACGCCTGTCACACGCCCGCCTCGGTGCCGAAACACTGGGAGGACGAGGTGAAAGCCCAGCTTGAAGACGACGTACGGCGAGGCGTCATCGAGCCCGTCCCGGCAGGGGAACCCACGGAGTGGTGTGCCCGCATGGTCGATTACCAGCGCCTCAACGCCGCATGCCGCAGAGAGACACACCACACCCCCAAACATTGCTTCAAGACAGTGGCTGACGCTTATTGGGGATACCACCAAGTCAGGCTGGACGAGGAGAGTCGAAGTCTCACCACCTTCATCACCCCATGGGGGAGGTTCAGGTACCTCCGGACCCCCATGGGCCACTGTTCTGCTGGCGACGCATACACAAAGCGCTTCGATGACGCCATCCAAGGCATCGTGAGGAAGCACAGGTGTATCGACGACACCCTCCTCTACGACAACAACATCGAAGACGCATTCTGGCACACGTACGAGTTTCTGGCGACCTGTGCAGCCAAGGGGATTACTTTGAAGCCTGAAAAATTCCAGTTCGCACGGAGGGAGGTGGATTTCGTGGGTTTTCGCCTCGGCTGGGAGGAGTACAAACCCACAGACGAGCGCCTAGGGGCAATCAAAAGCTTCAGGATGCCTGACAAGCCCTCCATCTGAGACATCAGGTCGTGGTACGGGTTTGTCAATCAACTTGCCCCATTCCTCGCCACAGCCCCAATCATGAACGCCTTCAGGGAGAAATTCCGCCGCGCTCAGGACACCATATGCCAGCTTGCAAAGGACGGCCTGGCATATTACGACAAAACCCGCCCCACAGTTGCCCTCACAGACTGGAGCAGGGAGGGCATTGGATTCATTATCCTGCAGCAGTTCTGTCACTGCTCGTCTGCTGCCGCTCCCTTCTGCTGCAGGGCGGGCTGGCGTCTGGCCCTGTGCGGAAGCCGCGACCTCACGGCCGCCGAGACTGGTTACGCCTCGGTAGAGGGGGAAACCTTGGCTGTGGTGTGGTGCCTCCAGAAAGCCCGGCGGTTCTTGTTGGGGTGCCCGAACCTCACCATCGTCACCGACCACCGCCCTCTCACCAAGCTGCTGGGGGACAGGGCCCTCACAGAAGTCATCAACCCACGACTCTTCCGGCTCAAGGAGCGAACGCTACAGTACCGCTTTCAAGTCAAATATCTGCCAGGAAAAAGGAACGCCGCAGCCGACTTCCTGTCCAGGTACCCAGCCCTCAGAAGCCCCACCACAGACACCGACGCCAACCTGGATGAGGACCTCACCGAGGCAGTAGCAGCCGTGGTCATCGCCACAGCCGAACACGAGGGTCACGTTCTCGACGAGTCAGCGGTGAGAAAATCTGCAGCCGACGATCCTGTCTACCAACTACTACTGGCCAAAGTGTTGGCTGCGGACTGGCACCTGCACAAGGCGCAAGAAGTGGCCTGCCTGCGCCCGTTCTATGGCGTGAGGGACCGGTTGGCAGTCTCTCAAGACCTTGTCACATACACCTTTGACCAGGGTTGTGTGCGACTCGTGATTCCTGAGCCCCTCCGCCCACAGGTAGCAGCAAACTTACACGCTGGTCACCAAGGGCTAGATTCCATGCTGCGGAGGGCAAGGCAATGTGTATATTGGCCCGGGTTGGAAGGGGACCTGCAGCACTACCGGGCGTCGTGCACGTCATGCGAGACGCACGCTCCCTCTCAGCCCTCACAAACACTCGTCATGACGCCGCCCCCAGAGTACCCATTCCAATCCACAGTGGCGGACATGTTTCAGCATGAGGGGCACACCTACATGGTCTACGCTTGCTACATCTAATTATATCAAGAGTCAAATGAGGCAGTACTTCACTGATGGGGGGCCGAACCTGGCGAGCGAGGAAATGTCGGAATTCCTCAAGAAGTGGGGTGTCATTGCACGCCTATCCTCAGCACAGTACCCACAGTCAAACGGGCGGGCCGAAGCAGCGGTCAAGACGGCCAAAAGAATCATCAGAGCCAACACAGGTAACGGGAGCTCATTGGACACGGACAAAACCTCCCTCGCCGTGCTGCAGTACCTTAACACCCCGCTGCGATCTGTCAACAAGTCCCCCGCCCAACTTGCCACCGGAAGGCAGCTGCGTGATGGCGTGCCAACGGCCCGACGACATTACAAGGTGGACAGGCACTGGGGAAGGACGCTGCGTGAGAGAGAAGTGAAAATGGGGGAGGAAGGCAACACCCTGATGGCAACCTGCACACCCAGATAGCTCCGTCCCCTGTCCCCCGGCACACGAGTAAGGATGCAGAACCAGGCCTCGGGCACGTGGGACCCCACGGGCTTGATCGTGGAGGCGCTGCCCTACAGGCAGTACACCGTCAGGCTTGATGGTAGCGGCGGAATAAGCCTCAGGAACAGGAAGCATCTGCGGCCCGTCGCTGAGTCAACCCCACCGCCCGCACCGCCAACCCTGCGCCCACCAACCCCGCCGGCCGCTCAACCAACCACGACACCCGCACAAGTCTCAACCCCCACCCAACCTCAGCTACGCCCCGCACCCAGGAGGCAGGTGCGGCGACCGGGTGGCTGAGCGACTATGTGTAACACACACACACACACACACACACGCACATACACAGACACACTTCAGGCCAGGTAAAACCATCGTTCTTCTAGTTTGTATTTTGTATTATTATTTTCAAAGGTATTGTTCTCTTTTTGTTCCTCACCCGTACGTGTATACTTACCTCCATTCCAAGTTTAGTTCGTTCCCCTCCCGTGCCGTCACCCCCCCAGATGGGAACCGCCTTGTCGTGGTGGGGGCTTGCGTGCCCTTGTGACCTGGCGAGCTAGGCTAGAGGGGGCTTAGTCCCCTGCTCTGCCCTTTCGAGGGGGAGAGGGCTACCCATGCTAGTACGGTCGCCAGTGAGGGGCCAGACTAAATGGTTCCTACGTAGGCTGCCAGTGGACCAGCGGAGCCACTCGCTGGAGGGATCGCCCAATAGGGGCTGTCCTGTGCTGGATGGTTGGGTGTCCAGGCTGGGATGCTTTGGGAGGGGATCTCAGCTCTGTCGTGGACAAACATTCGCATCATGTGGGGCCTTTTTAAAACGACCGGTCCGCATGGAGACGAGGTACCCCGTCCACGGCAGCCAGCGCTTCCTCCCATTGTAGTCCCAGTAGGTGGTTTCCTTGCCCCTGGAGCCAATTTTTGTGTAGCTGTTTTTATGGGAAAACACAAAAACATTCAGGTTCTCGTGAGGTGGCTGACCTGGCCCACGAGACGTCATCTTCAGGTCTGAGTAAGGAGGAGGATTCCCCTCCACAAGGGCCTCCCACAGCAGTCTCCTGTTCTGGAAGTTCTTTTGAGGGATGCATTTCTGCTGCATATGATTCTCTTGTAATGGTAAATGTTAATCCATCATTTTCCTATCATGCCTTGCACTCACTTCTCAAGGCGTATGGTACGGTTGTTCGCATTCGACTGGTTTATGATAAGGACTTTCCTTCTAACCGCTGCTATGTAACGTTTATGTCATGTGATGAAGCTCGTTTAGCTTATGAACATGTAGCATCTCTGCCCTCGCCGGCCATGGCTTTAAAACTGAATTTCTCCAGTCACGTAATATTTCAGACAGTGACATGGATTACATCCCAAATGTTTTTGAAAACTATTTAGAGAATTCAGTTCCAGCAGTCCGCCAGATCCCACCTCCACGTTGGTTTGTGGCGTACTATAGAAATGGGCGTGGAATTTCATCCATGCCTCCCGGTACCTGTCCAAAGAAATCGGCACGATTCCTGAGGGGAATCTGAAAAAGTATGGGAAGGGGGTGCTTGTGCGAGCAAAAGATCTTACGCAAGCTAGGATGTTGCAACATCTCCCATGCCCTTCTGACAGCATGTTTGAGACTGTTAAGGCTCATCCCACCTTTAACTATAGCAAAGGTTGTGTTTATAGCCAAGACCTCTATGAATTCCCAGAAGAGGAAATACTAGCAATGTGCCCTAGCTCAGTACAAAAGGTGACTAAGATGAGGAACTCCTCCAACATGGTCCTTCTCACTTTTTGGGTCCACCCTTCCTGACCGTGTTAATATCGGTCCTATCAACCTTAGGGTGAGGCACTTTGTTTCTCGCCCTCTTCAGTGCTTCTCATGCTATGGGTACGGTCACGGGAAAAGCTCGTGTAAGGAAGCTTCCCGATGTGGTAATTGCTCTGCACTCGACTCGCATTCAGAGGAGCATTGCAATGGTGCAGCTTATTGTTTTCATTGTCGTGATGCTCACCAGGTACGTTCCAGGCAATGCCCATTTATCGCCTGGAGCAGGACATTCTACAGCTTGGCAATAGTCAGTTTATCAGCCTCGGTAGCGCCCGCCGTGAACTCCTGTACCGCCAGAAGGACGGTACTGGTGCGACATCCTATGCTTCATTGCCCGCTCGCTCTTCGGCTGAGTCTGCTGGTCCGAAGACAACTCCTCCTGCTACCTCTCGCTCTGTTGGGGCGGGTGGTACTGTTTATCTGGCTAACAGGTTTGCCATTTTGGCTGATGACTCGGTTGAGTCATCTCTTAGAAGTGACGAGAAAATACGGACTTGAACAAAGTTACCCATGTAGTAGATGTCCATTTGCCACCTGTATCTCCTAAGCCTTTCAAGGGTCTAACTAAGCGGCACCGCGGCTCTGCGGAGTCGTTAGATTTAGCTCAGCATAAGCAGTCTAAGTTTTCTCCCGGTGCTTATAATCGTGAGTCCTCCAGGGACCGCTCTGCTAGGGTAGCTCCAGTAGTTTCTGTCCAGCCTTCTGTGACGCCCTCCGTCTCAGATCGGGCTTCTTATGATGAGGACGGTCTGAGCATGGAGACGTCCGATGATATTGTCATAGCCGTCCCTCGTGGACCAACTGTATCGGAAAGTGCAGTCCTGCCTGATCCTCGTCCTCCGAGGACCAGTAAAAGTGATGATAGTTCGCATCACCCACCGATAAGCCGAAAGGCTGAGGTCCAACGACCCGGCACACCTCAATTCCCGGTGTCTTCTCGTCGTTTGATTATTTCTAGTCAGGTCAGTCACGGGCAGCCTCAAAAGGCTCGCTCGTCCACTGCACCCAAATAGTCGTCTTCAAGCTTCTACAATGGAACTGTAGAGGCCTTCGCGCCTCGTGGGGGGAACTCCGAGCTTTGCTGTCGGAGTTCTCTCCAGCCTGTGTAGCTCTACAAGAGACTATGATAGGTGATAGTACTTATTCTAGTCCTCCTGGCTATCGTGCCTTTTTAACACTCCTTTCCTGACCAGGGCCACCACGGTGGCACAGCTATTCTAGTCCGTCAGGATATACCTGTTATCCCGGTACAACTTAACTCTCCCTTCAGGTGGTTGCTGTTAAGGTCTTTATGGGACGACTGTACACCATCTGCAGTTTATATCTCCTCCTCGGCTTCCTGTCTCCAGGGGTGAGCTTGACGGCCTGGTGCGTCAGCTGACTCCGCCTTTTCTTTGTTGGGAGATTTTAACGGCCGTCACCCATTGTGGGATGAAGGTGCTAGTAATCCTCGTGGGGTTTTAATCGGTTCTTTTATTGAGGATGAGGGATTGGAGATTTTAAATTCTGGGGATGTTACACATTTCCACACTCCTACTGGGACTTTTACAGCTATCGATCTTTCTCTTTGTACATCTAATTCTTTCCTTGATTTTAATTGGCGAGTCCTACCGGATTTACACGGTAGTGACCACTTTCCGATTTTATTGCAATCTGTGAAATCTGAGCCACAGTCCCGGCCACCACGCTGGGTTTTAGACAAGGCAGATTGGCGTCGATTCACAGACCTTAGCTCTTTTATTCGTCCGCTGGCTGACTTTTCTACTTGTGCTGAGGCTGTTGATTATTTTACTGATTTTTTATTTCTTTAGCCCTTCAGACAATCCCTAGGACGTCAGGTCGCTTTACTAAGCGTCCCGTTCCTTGGTGGAACGCAGCATGCACTGCAGCGGTTAAAGAGAAACGGTCAGCTTTCTCTCGTCTCCGGCGACATCGTGGGGACCCACAGTGCCTGGAAGCTTTTCGGCGATGCCGAGCTCGGGCCCGCCGCATTTTGAAAGAGGCACAAAGAGCCTCGTGGAAAGCCTATATCTCTACCATAAACGTCCGCACCCCTCTTACGGATGTCTTCAACCACCAATTTTGTTGTCTGCTGGGCGAACGGTGGCAGACCCTAGGAATGTCGCTGACCTCTTTGCGGAGCACTTTGCCAGTGTTTCCCAGAGGCATCCTGCAGCTCCGGGCGCACGTCACCGCCAGAGAATGGAATCTCTCGGCATAAACTTTTCTTCTGCTGGAGGGGAGTCTTATAATGTCCCTTTCTCTGCTTCCGAGTTGCGGACCGCTTTGTCCCAGTGTCACGACTCTTCTCCTGGGCCAGATGATATACCTTATGCCTTCTTGCGCCACATGTCTGACACTGCTTTTAACTTTCTTTTAAATCTTTATAATATGATTTGGCATACCGGTGACTTTCCATCTTCTTGGGCTGTGGCAGTGGTTCTCCCATTTCCGAAGCCTGGGAAAGATAATCTCCAGGCTACGAACTACCGTCCTATATCTTTAACGTCCTGTATTTGCAAAGTGTTAGAAAAGATGGTAAATATAAGACTCATGTGGTATTTGGAGAGGGAAGTACTTGTCACCGGTACAGTACGGCTTCCGAAAGATGAGGTCTACTACTGATGCTCTTTTATCCCTAGAGTCTTCCATTTGTGAGGCCTTCGCTAATCACCACCATCAAGTAACAGTCTTTTTTGACCTGGAGAAGGCCTACGACACGGCTTGGTGTCATGGCATTTTACAGTCTTTGTTTAATTTTGGCCTTCGGGGCCACCTTCCTATTTTTATCCAGCAGTTTTTATCCAGACGTTTTTTACGGGTTCGAGTTGGGAGTGTTCTCTCCGATGCTACAGCTTTAAATGACGGTGTCCCACAGGGAAGTATTCTTAGTGTTACGCTATTCGCAGTTGCAATAAATGGTGTTATAGATACTCTACCGGATGGCATTCACAGTTCTTTATATGTGGACGACTTGTGCATCTCTTTTGCTGCTTCTAGGATGTCACTGATTGAGCGCAAGCTCCAACTGGCGATCAATAGGGTGTCCAGTTGGGCCAACATGAACGGTTTTCGATTCTCCACCTCGAAGACCGTAGCCATGCATTTTGTCGCAACCGTGGTGTCCATCCAGACCCGGATTTATACCTCGCCAATAGACGCCTCTCATGCGTGGAGGCGACTCGATATCTTGGCCTTTTATTTGACAACCGTCTCACCTGGGTTCCCCATTTTCGCTCTCTTAAGGCGTCTTGTCGGCAGGCACTATCCCTTCTTCGGGTTTTAAGTCATACCTCTTGGGGTGCGGACAGGGACACGTTGCTGTTGCTTCACCGTACACTCATACTTCCGAAGCTGGAATACGGCTGTGAGATCTACTCATCCGCAACAGATGCACGACTACGCTCGCTTGACCCCGTGCATCATGCTGGGGTCCGCTTGGCTACGGGTGCATTTCGGACATCTCCAATACCTAGCCTTCTAGTGGATGCTGGTTTCTGGCCGCTCGACCTCCGGCGCCAGTCTTCGATGCTCCGGTGTTGGTTTCGCACCCACCGTCTGCCTGATTTTGTCCCCTGTGTGTCAATGTTGCGGGACTCGCGCTCGCAGGCGTATGTCACTCGACCGAGTCTCCTAAACCTTTTGGCCTACGTGTTGCAAATCTCATGGCAGAGTTATCTATCGACCCCACTCCTGTGTACTCTTTCCGTCTCCCGCGAGTTGGTAATTGGCAGCTTCCTGTTATCTCATTATGCCCTGCCATGGATGGCAAGAAGGATTTTTTGCCAGCTCTGTCCCACACACGGTTTTAGAACACTTTTTATGCATTCTGATGATATCCCTGTTTTTACTGATGGCTCCAAATCCGACTCAGGCGTTGGATTTAGTGTGGTTTTCCCCTCTTTTTATCGGTCTGGCAGCCTTCCTTCAGTGGCGTCCGTTTTACTGCGGAGCTGTCTGCCATAGTCCTAGCTTTACAAATAATTTTTACTCTACCGGTTTCGTCTTTTACAATTTTTAGTGACTGTCGCAGTGCTCTTACTTCTCTCTCTTGCACTATATCCTTTAACCCTTTGGTTTTATCAGCCCTGGAGTGGCTATACCTTCTTACACAACGAGGATATCGTGTTGGGTTCTGTTGGGTTCCTGGTCATGTTGGTGTTCCAGGGAATGAACATGCAGATCGCCTCGCTAAACAGGCAGCAAGTCGCGCTCCATCTCCTGCGTCTGTTCCGTTTCGAGATGTCTTTCCTCTAATTCGTGAGGCAGTTGCAGCAATCTGGCAGAGGAGATGGCTAACGGGGGTCGCAACCTCGAAAATGGGAGAGATCACTATTTCCTCTATCCCTCACTGGACATACACCCATGTTCGAGATCGACGTTTACAGAAACCAATTATTGGTTTCAAAGAGTTAATGACATACTTAATGTACAACTAGATCTTGCATGACTACAATATTGCACTTATTATTTTCTTCACGATAAAAAACATTAACTTACCTTTTTAATCAAATTGCAATAAATCGTTGTCTGCATCCAGTTCCGTGCCTTTCTCATTTGGTGCAGGTAGTAGACTTGCAGCAACATGGCTCTCCTGGTGTGAAAGAAAGAAAGAAACGAACAAACAAACAAACAAATATGGTATTCTTGTTTTACAATCCTCGTAGTGGTTCAACTAGCGTCAGTGATGTGTGTGTGTGTGTGTACTGCTCTGGCATAGCCATAGCCCATCAGCAGCTTTCTGAAAAGAAAATAAGTAGTAATATAATAACAACACAAAAAATAATAATAGCAAATATTGCACTTATTTTCTTCACGATAAAAACATCAACTTACCTTGTTAATCAAATTCCAATAGATCGTTGTCTGCATCCAGTTCCGTGTCGTTCTCATTTGGTGCAGGTGGTAAACTTGCAGAAACTTGGCTCTCCTGGCGTGAAAGTATTTGCTTGATGTAGGGGTAGTTTTCTGTGTCGATAAAAGCTAACAATTGTTGAAGACTTGTCAACTTTCCAGCATTCAAGAGAATGGGTGCATCATATTTTTGTGTGAGTGTTGCTAGACTGAGGTCAAACAGGCTCTGGTAGAAGATGAGCTTCCTGGCTTCAATGAAGGGAACAGACTCATTGATTGGTTTGCGATTCACCACACACTGCTTCAACACGCCGATGTCAAGGAAGTCTTGTTGGCACATCCTCACCACCTGATACTGGGAAGTAGTTGCATTCTGAATAATGTTGCAGTAGGAGTGAAAGTCGTAGATGTTGCTCTCGCAGATGAATTTTCTTTCAATGTTTCCAAAAGCACTGTCACAGCGGGAAGGAGTGGCCTGGCATGAGGTAAATATGTTCAATATTCTTTAATCTTCCACTGTGTACCTCATGAAGGTAGTTAAGTTTATATTTTTGTTTTGGCCACCACAGTTGTCACTGAACACAATTAGATGTTCAAAATGCTTCTCGTCATACTCCATTGCAATCCATTTCTTGAGGCAGCTTGTGATCTCAATGGAGCCACGTCCACCTGTAACTTCGTCTCACACAAACATTTTTTATTCATTGGTCTTCAGGTTATGAATGCAAAAGTTGTACATCCATAACTTGTGGTGGTAGTATGCAACACTTGTGGAGAGTTTGGGAATGGGAATGGTCTGTTGTAGGTCTATACAAATAACAGCAACTTCATCATGCATGTCTTCTTTCTTGTCCTTGTGGTGCTTCAGCTGGTCTTGTAAGAGTTGTTTGTCAGCTTCGGTGGTGGCCAGCTTGATGGAAGTGGTCAGTTTATCACATGTGCTGCAGGTATCTGACCTTGGTGGCTGGAAGCCAATGTTGAACTCATTTGAGAAAGTCTTTGGTAATAACGTTGAGTCACCCTTTCGACCTCAGGATGATTGGCAGACATCCATCCTTCATAAGATTTATAAAATTATGAGATGGGTCAAGTTGCTCTCCAAGTACTTCCTGTGAGGATTTCTGGCACGGCTGTAGTGGCTTGTCATTGTCTGTAATTGGCTGATGTGATCTCTAACGCATTGCGCTTTTTCTCCAGTAATTTTTCCGGCAGGTTCGTGACGTCCGCGTTGATAGGAACATGTGTGGAAGTTGCCTTTTCTTATGCACACTCAAGTTGTTATCTGGTAATCCCAAAAATTGCTGTGAATGTTTTTCTACAAACATGAAAACTTCATCCTTGTAAATGACGTTGTATGCATACATGAACTCGCGATGCTTTCCAGGGTTGTCAGGGGTCTTACTTGGCCGGTGCCTTGTAACTGGTACCTTGTAAACAAACTTCCGGATGTAAGCAGTTTGGGCATCATAAATACCTATTGCCCAGAAGTCAGTGAAGAGTTCTCTCATTACAGGCATGGTCACTTTATCAAAACAACCATCATGGCAAGGAGTACCAATTTGTCTGCCTGCTACAAGCCTCCCAGTCTTGACACTCACATATTCTTTTCCAGAATTTATCCTAACTTTAGCTATGTTTCTGGCCCAATTAGCTGGTGCACACGCCTTTTTTTTGTCCGTGTTTTGAGGTGTGTCAACCTCCTATGTTGCTAAGTCCTGCTCAATGCCTGCCATCTCTCAGAATATTGAAAGTTAGTGATAGTAAAATTTTCAGGAATTCAATTAATCTTCTTGAGTTTTGGAGTCTGACACCAACTGCAAATTGAAAAAAAAAAAAAAAAAAAAAAAATATATATATATATATATATATATATATATATATATATATATATATATATATATATATATATATATATATATATATATATATATATATATATATATATATATATATATATATATATATATATATATATATATATATATATATATATATATATATATATATATATATATATATATATATATATATATATATATATATATATATATATATATATATATATATATATATATATATATATATATATATATATATATATATATATATATATATATATATATATATATATATATATATATATATATATATATATATATATATATATATATATATATATATATATATATATATATATATATATATATATATATATATATATATATATATATATATATATATATATATATATATATATATATATATATATATATATATATATATATATATATATATATATATATATATATATATATATATATATATATATATATATATATATATATATATATATATATATATATATATATATATATATATATATATATATATATATATATATATATATATATATATATATATATATATATATATATATATATATATATATATATATATATATATATATATATATATATATATATATATATATATATATATATATATATATATATATATATATGTATATATATATATATATATATATATATATATATATATATATATATATATATATATATATATATATATATATATATATATATATATATATATATATATATATATATATATATATATATATATATATATATATATATATATATATATATATATATATATATATATATATATATATATATATATATATATATATATATATATATATATATATATATATATATATATATATATATATGTATAATATATATATATATATATATATATATATATATATATATATATATATATATATATATATATATATATATATATATATATATATATATATATATATATATATATATATATATATATATATATATATATATATATATATATATATATATATATATATATATATATATATATATATATATATATATATATATATATATATATATATATATATATATATATATATATATATATATATATATATATATATATATATATATATATATATATATATATATATATATATATATATATATATATATATATATATATATATATATATATATATATATATATATATATATATATATATATATATATATATATATATATATATATATATATATATATATATATATATATATATATATATATATATATATATATATATATATATATATATATATATATATATATATATATATATATATATATATATATATATATATATATATATATATATATATATATATATATATATATATATATATATATATATATATATATATATATATATATATATATATATATATATATATATATATATATATATATATATATATATCTCGCTTGAATGAAAAACAGGTCGGCAGACACTACACGCAAGGGAAAGGAAGCAAAAATAGGTATATGCGTAGGTATACAGGGTGTAACATGAGTTTTTGCAGATGTTGCTAGAGACGAAAATACGTTATTTTAAGTGAAAAATACGTTATACGTATACATGCATTTTGAGACTGCTTAGCCGTTGTCTGTACAGTACATAGTTTGAGTGTGACGGTACTACGCAACAGATACAACGCTTGGGCCTCATGGGTATTTGCTCCAAATTTCTGTGTGTGGCATTTCATCTCTCTCTCTCTCTCTCTCTCTCTCTCTCTCTCTCTCTCTCTCTCTCTCTCTCTCTCTCTCTCTCTCCCAGATGGGAACCGCCTTGTCGTGGTGGGGGGTGGGGCTTCCGTGCCCCTGTGACCTAGCGAGCTAGGCTAGAGGGGGCTTAGGTCCTTGCTCTGCCCTTTCAAGGGGGAGAGGGCTACCCATCCTAGTACGGTCGCCACTGAGGGGCCAGACTAAATGGTTCCTACGTATGCTGCTAGTGCTGGATGGTTGGGTGTCCAGGATGGGATGCTTTGGGAGGGGGTTTTAAAACGACTGGTCCGCATGGGGACGAGGTACCCCGTCGATGGTAGCCAGGGCTACCACCCATTGTAATCCCGGTAGGTGGTTTCCCCTGGAGCCATTTTTTGTGTAACTTTATATATATGGTGAAACACAAAAAACTCAGGTTCTCGTGAGGTGGCTGACCTGGCCCGCGAGACGTCATCTTCAGGTCTGAGTGGGAAGGAGGAATCCCCTCCACAAGGGCCTCCCACGGCAGTCTTCTGTTCTGGGAGTTCTTTTGAGGGACGCATTTCTGCTCCATGTGACTCCCTTTTGATGGTAAATGTTAATCCATCTTTTTCTTATCACGCCTTGCACTCCCTTCTCAAGGTGTATGGCACAATTCTCCGTATTCGGCTTGTTTACGATAAGGATTTTCCGCTGCTATGTAACGTTTCTGTCATGCGATGAAGCCCATTTGGCTTTAGAACATGGTGCATCCTTGCCCCTTGCTGGCTCTGGCTTTAAGACAGAACTTCTCCACTCTCGTAATATTTAGGACAGTGACACGGACTACATCCCAAATCTTTTTTATCAGCATTCAGAGAGTTCAGTTCCTGAAGTCCGCCAGATCCCGCCTCCACGTTGGTTTGTGGCGTACTACAGAAGTGGGCGGGGGAATTTTAATCATGCCTCCTGGTACTTGTCTAAAGAGATCGGCACGATTCCTGAGGGAAACTTCAAGAAATATGGTAAAGGGGTGCTAGTTCGAGCGAAAGATATCACGCAGGCAAGGATGTTGCAACATCTACCATGTTCTTCTGACAGCATGTTTGAGACTATTAAGACACATCCCACCTTTAATTACAGTAAAGGTTATGTGTACAGTCAGGATCTCTATGAATTTCCCGAGGAGAAAATACTGGCTATGTGTCCTAACTCAGTCCAGAAGGTAACTAAGTTGAGGAACTCCTCCAACATGGTACTTCTCCTCTTTTGTGGGTCCACCGTCACTGACCGTGTCAATGTCGGACCTATTAATCTTAGGGTAAGGCGTTTTGTTTCTCGTCCTCTTCAGTGCTTCTCATGCTATGGGTACGGTCACGGAAAAACTACGTGTAAGGAAGCTTCTCGATATGGTAATTGATCTGCACTAGACTCACATACTGAGGAGCATTGCAATGCTGCAGCTTATTGTTTCCATTGCCGTGATGCTCACCAGGTACGTTCCAGGCAATGCCCTAGGTATCGCCTGGAGCAGGACATTCTACAGCTTGCTAATAGTCAGTTTATCAGCCTCGGTAGCGCCCGCCGTGAACTCCTGTACCGTCAGAAGGACGGTACAAGTGCGACATCCTATGCTTCATTGGCCGCTCGCTCTTCGACTGAGTCTGCCTGTCCGAAGACAACTCTTACTACTACTTCTCGCTCTGTTGGGGCGTGTGGTCCTGTTCATCTGGCTAACAGGTTTGCCGTTTTGTCCAATGACTCGGTTGAGTCATCTCTTAGAAGTGACGAAAACAATACGGACTTGACCAAAGTAACCCATGTAGTAGATGTCCATTTGCCACCTGTATCGCCTAAGCCTTTGAAGGGCCTGACCAAGCGGCACCGCGGCTCTGCGGAGTCGATAGATTTAGCTCAGCCTAAACAATCTAAGGTTTCTCCCGGTGCACGTGACCGTGAGTCCTCCAGGGACCGCTCTGCAATGGTAGCTCCAGTTGTTTCTGTCCAGCCTCTGTGACGCCCTCCGTCTCAGATCGGGCTTCTTGTGATGAGGACGGTCTTAGCATGGAGACGTCCGATGATATTGTCACAGCCGTCCCTCGTGGACCCACTGTATCAGTCCAGCCTGACCTCGTCCTCCGATGACCGGTAGGAGTGATGATGGTTCGCATCACTCACCGGTAGGCCGAAAGGCTGCGGTCCAACGACCCGGCACATCTCAACTCCCGGTGTCTTCTCGTCGGTTGATTATTTCTAGTCAGGTCAGTCACGGGCAGCCTTCAAAAGGCTCGCCCGTCCACTGCACCCAAATAGTCATCTTCAAGCTTCTACAGTGGAACTGTAGAGGCCTTCGCGCCTCGTGGGGAACTCCGAGCTTTATTGTCGGAGTTCTCTCCAGCCTGTGTAGCTCTACAAGAGACTATGCTAGGTGATAGTACTTATTCTAGTCCTCCTGGCTATCGTGCCTTTTTAGCACTCCTTTCCCTGACCAGGGCCACCACGGTGGCACAGCTATTCTAGTCCGTCAGGATATACCTGTTGTCCCCTTGCAACTCAACTCTCCCTTCAGGTGGTTGCTGTTAAGGTTTTATGGGACGATCCTACACCATTTGCAGTTTATATCTCCTCCTCGGCTTCCTGTCTCCAGGGGTGAGCTTGACGGCCTGGTGCGTCAGCTGACTCCGCCTTTTCTTGTTGGGAGATTTTAACGGCCGTCACCCATTGTGGGATGAAGGTGCTAGTAATCCTCGTGGGGTTTTAATCGGTTCTTTTATTGAGGATGAGGGATTTTAAATTCTGGGATGTTACACATTTCCACAGTCCTACTGGGACTTTTACAGCTATCGATCTTTCTATTTGTACATCTAATTCTTTCCTTGATTTTAATTGGCGGGTCCTACCGGATTTACACGGTAGTGACCACTTTCCGATTTTATTGGAATCTGTGAACTCTGAGCCACAGTCCCGGCCCCACGCTGGGTTTTAGACAAGGCAGATTGGCCTCGATTCACAGACCTTAGCTCTTTTATCCGTCCGTTGGCTGACTTTTCTACTTGTGCTGAGGCTGTTGATTATTTTACCGATTTTTACATTCAGCAGCGCTTCAGACAATCCCTAGGACGTCAGGTCGCTTTACTAAGCGTCCCGTTCCTTGGTGGAACGCAGCATGCACTGCAGCTGTGAAAGAGAAACGGGCAGCTTTTCTCGTCTCCGGCGACATCGTGGGGACCCGCAGTGCCTGGAAGCTTTTCGGCGCTGCCGAGCTCGGGCCCGTCGCGTTTTGAAAGAGGCACAAAGAGCCTTTTGGAAAGCTTATGTGTCTTCCATTAATGCCCACACCCCTCTTACGCATGTCTTTAGCAAAGTCCGCCGAATTGCTGGGAAGTATTCTGCTCCTCTCCCACCAGTTTTGTTGTCTGATGGGCGAACGGTGGTAGACCCTAGGACTGTCGGCGACCTCTTCGCGGAGCACTTTGCCAGTGTTTCCCGGAGGCATCCTGCAGCCCCGAGCGCACGTCACCGCCAGAGAATGGAATCTCTCGGCATAAATTTTTCTTCCGCTGGAGGAGAGTCTTATAATGTCCCTGCGGACTGCTTTGTCTCAGTGTCATGACTTCTCCTGGGCGACATTCCTTATGCATTTTTGCATAAGGAATTTGCTTTTAATTTTTATTAAATCTTTATAATATGATTTGGCATACCGGTGACTTTCCATCTTCTTGGGCTGTGGCAGTGGTTCTCCCATTTCCGAAGCTTGGGAAAGATCATCTCCAGGCTACGAATTACCGTCCTATATCTTTGACGTCTTTTATTTGTAAAGTGTTAGAAAAGATGGTAAATGTAAGACTCATGTGGTACTTGGAGAAGGGGAAGTACTTGTCATCGGTACAGTATGGCTTCCGTAAGATGAAGTTTACTACGGATGCTCTTTTATCCCTAGAGTCTTCTATTTGTGAGGCCTTCGCTAATCACCACCATCAAGTAACTGTATTTTTGACCTGGAGAAGGCCTACGACACAGCTTGGTGTCATGGCATTTTACAGTCTTGTTTAATTTGGGTCTCCGTGGCCACCTTCCTATTTTTATCCAGCAGTTTTTATCCAGACGTTTTTTACGGGTTCGAGTGAGGTGTTCTCTCTGAAGCTATGATGGCGTTCCACAGGGAAGTATTCTTAGTGTTACATTATTCGCAGTCGCCATAAATGGTGTTATTGATAATCTCCCAGATGGCATTCACAGCTCCTTATATGTTGATGATTTATGTATTTCATTTGCTGCTGCTAGGATGTCACTGATTTAGCGCAAGCTCTAACTGGCGATCAATAGTGTGTCCAGTTGGGCCAACATGAACGGTTTTCGATTCTCCACCTCCAAGACCGTAGCCATGCATTTTTGTCGCAACCGTGGTGTCCATCCAGACCCGGATTTATACCTCGCCAATAGACGTCTCTCATGTGTGGAGGCCACTCGATATCTTGGCCTATTGTTTGACAGCCGTCTTACTTGGGTTCCTCATTTCCGTTCTCTTAAAGCGTCTTGTCGGCAGGCACTATCCTTTCTTCGGGTTTTAAGTCACACCTCTTGGGGTGCGGACAGGGACACGTTGCTGCTGCTTCACCGTACACTCATACTTCCGAAGCTGGAATATGGTTCTAAGATCTACTCATCCGCAACGGATGCACGACTACGCACGCTTGACCTCGTGCATCATGCTGGGGTCCGCTTGGCTACGGGTGCATTTCGGACATCTCCAATACCTAGCCTTCTAGTGCATGCTGGTTTCTGGCCGCTCGACCTCCGGCGCCAGTCTTCGATGCTCCGGTGTTGGCTTCGCACCCACTGTCTTCCCGATTCTGTCTCTTGTCTGTCAATATTGCGGGACTCGCGTTCGCAGGCGTATGCCACTCGACCGAGTTTATCTAATCCTTTTGGCCTTCGAGTGGCAAATCTTATGGCGGACTTATTTATCTATCGACCCCACTCCTGTCTTCTCTTTACGGCTCCCACGAGTTGGTTATTGGCAGCTTCCTGTTATCTCATTATGCCCTCTTGCCGTGGATGGCAAGAAGGATTTTCTTCCAGCTCTGTCCCACACACGGTTTTTTAGAAAACTTTTTTATCCATTCTGATGACATCCCCGTTTTTACAGATGGTTCCAAATCCGACGCAAGCTTTGGGTTTAGTGTGGTTTTCTCCTCTTTTATCGGTCTGGCAGCCTTCCTTCGGTAGCCTCCGTCTTTACTGCGGAGCTGTCTGCCATAGTCTTGGCTTTACAGATTATGTTTACTCCTCCGGTTTCGTCTTTTACAATTTTTAGTGACTCGCAGTGCTCTTACTGGTCTCTCTTCTTTAATTTCCCTTCACCATTGGTTTTATCAGCTCTAGAGTGGCTATATCTACTTACCATAAGAGGATATCGTGTTGGGTTCTGTTGGGTCCCTGGTCACGTTGGTGTTTCAGGGAATGAACACGCTGACCGCATTGCTAAAGAGGTAGCAAGTCGCGCTGGAATCCAAAAAAAATAAACACACACGCACATGCACACACGCGCGCGCGCGTAAAGTAGAAAACTGTAATATTCACATTTGTAACAATAAACATGTCTCGCAGGACACACTGGAATCCAGACACACACACACACACACACACACACACACACACACACACACATTAGAAAACTTAAAATATTTACCTTTAGTAACCACCAAAATATTGATGTCTCATGAGCATCAAATCCAAGTTATCATTCAGGAGATATTTACATACAGATATTAAATCCTGCCCTTGTGGTAGCAAGTCTCTCACTGTGGGACGCGAGACAATAATGTTCGAGGGTATTGGCGTTGGCAAGGTGACACAACTTACAGGTGGAATAGTGAGGCACATCCTCAGCCTGGGAAACGTGCCACACTGGTCGGTAACCTAATCTAAGCCTAGCACTTATGACATTGTGTCTGCGGACCATGAATCTGTGGCGGCGATATTTGTGCGTGGTGTCAATGAAGTTGTCATAATGCTGTATGGATACACTATCAGCACGCTCGGTGTTCCTACGATTCACTGTCAGGGCATTAATCACAGAAAACAGTGTATTTCTGTAGCACCGTAAGGAGGGCGTGGCACGCACTGCAGGCAAGGGAAGACCATACGCAGCCTTAGCAAGACCGTCCACAGTATCATTAGCCGCGAGTCCCACGTGAGACGGCACCCATAGAAAGGACACAACTAAAGCACTGTCACGGGCAGTGGCCAGCAGACACAACATGTCTCGCACTACATGGTCATACGCAGGTTTTGGAGATGAAAGGGCGTGAAGTGCAGACTTAGAGTCACAGACGATCACCCCGTCCAGTCCCCTCTCAGTAAGGATGGTAACAGCGTCCAATAGGCCATTGAGTTCACAGTAGGTGGAACTCGACGCGTTGGGTAAACGACGGCCAACCCACCCATCCCCCCCTGGGGGCTCCACAGTAGGGGAGAAAACGGCACACGCTGCAGTCCCGTCCGCCTGGAGTGAACCGTCCACGTATAGGTGGTGTGCAGTGGGAACCGAGGCAGACACGCTGGCGATGGTCTTCAGGGCCAGTTGTTTCTGCAGGAGAGGATGGTCCGTCTTAGATGTAGGAGTGAAGGAGACAAGTGGATTAGGTACTCGCCAGGGTGGCACTCCAAGGACAACCTCGGCTGCAGGAACATCAATGGCGAGCCGCTGGAAGTTAGCACAAACCGTGCGGACAAGGGTACGTCCGCCAGGGCGAAGTGGACGCCGGGGCGTAACGGGGTCGACTGCTGCTCGGATGACACAGGAGTAGTGAGGAGCAACTTGATACTGAAGTATGTGACGTTCGTGTAGATTCTATCAACAAGTGGCGTTAAATTCAGCTCAGTCAGCATGTTAACTATTCTGGTGGAGGCAGGGCAACCCAGGATAAACCACATGACTGTTATTTTTCAAGTGGTTGCAATGATGTCTTGGAGAGCTGACAGAACGTGGGGGAAAGGTAGTCGACGAGGGATCGAAGAAACACGATGTATATTAAATTGTCTTGGCTACAGGGATAGAGACTCCTTTCATGTTGTTGGCAAGCCACTTGACAGGGATAAAGCGCTGCTCTAGTCTATCCAGGAGGTCCTTAATGATGAGATGGACACGTTGTCGTGCAGGTAAGGCTGGGGTAACACGCACGGGCGCTCCTAAGTAGATGTACTGTGTGCAGTGAGGGACAACACTGCACCCCACAGTGAAGACAGGGAGTGTTCGATGGAAGCGGGTGGAGAAAATCCTATTCTTCTCAGGGGAAATGACGAGGCCACAATCAGATGATGATGCATAAAACGCGTGAAGGAAGAGCTGAAGATCCTGGGGTGAGTTAGAATGGATGCATATGTCATCAGCATAACAAGTGATTGAAGTGCCGGGGATGTCAGGGAGAAGAGAAAGGAGTCGGTGTACGAGGACATTGAAGAGAAATGGACTAAGAACGCCACCCTGTGGAACACCCAAATCGAAACTTTTAGAGGTACTGTACGCGTCCCTAAAAAGGACACGAGCAGTTCTGTTGCTGCGGTAGCTGCGTATCCATCTCAACAAGTGATGTGCCCTCGCTGAGGCAGAAAACCATACAGTCGTAGTGAAAGCTTTGATTGTAGACGGAACAGCAGACGGTTAAGGAAGATCCGTTGAAGCACCTTGCTGAAACACGATGTCAGGGAGATGGGGCGAAATTTATCAGTGCCGGGTTTGGGTATAGGCACTATAGTGCTGGTGGTCCAGGCCCGTGGCACGTATCCCTTCCGAAAGCACATATTAAAAAGCTGAAGCAGAGGGTTACCTTGGACCTCCTGGAGAAGTCGTAAGACGGAGTAAGTGATCACGTCGTCACCAGGAGCTGACGCCTTATCCCGACTGAGGGCACGCTGCAGCTCATATGGCGTGATGGGTACGTCATCCTCCTCATCTGTCCGCAACAAAGCGTCCACCAAACGAAGAGAGCGAAGGTCTGCCTTGGAGGAGAGTGCATCTTGGACAGGTGCTGGAAGATTGCCAAGTCGCGACTGTGCAGACTAAGCATCAATCAGGGACTGGGCATAATCTGTTGGACTGTGATGAAGAGCAGTGCGGGACCTTTTCTTAATTGTATTGATCAGGTGCCACATAGATCCCACGCTGGTGAGGTGATTGATGCTGTCAGTAAGGGTGTGCCATGAGTCAGTCTGGGCACACTGTTGAAGGGCTATCAGCTCGTCTCGAGACGCTTGATACTGGTGAAGATGGGCAGGAGTTGGATGTTGTTGAAAAGCAAGGCCATGTTCCACTGCCTTCCTTTCTGCCTGAAGCACACGGACATCAAGCGATCCAATACGAGCCCTGGGGCGACGGGTGAGATGAGGTACGGTGACATAACGGGTATAAAAATCGTGGGTTGACTTCACCAGTGAGGAATATAGTTCATCAGGAGAATGGATGTTGAATGTAGGAAGCATGGTAGCCATGTAGGAGATGAACGTCGGGCAGTATTTGGGAGATATCCGGATGCGGGTGCGGGCGTGAGAGGAGTGGGGTGTAGCTGATACTGAGTAGTGGAGGCCACGGGCAACGTGATCGGAAAAAAGCACAGGAATGGAGAAGCACTTGACACGTGAAGCCACCAGTCCTGACGTGAATATGTGGTCCAAAGTACCTCCACGGGAGTGGGTGGCTCCACCAGTATCCCAGCGAGTGAGGCGGTATTGTTTGACGTAATCAAGGAGTCGAGGCCCATTCCGATTTGGTTCTGGAGAAAGATCTACCAGATCAGGATGGCGGGCGTTAAAATCACCCATATAGATAATACCACGCAGTGTAGGAAGGGGCAAGGCAGCCAAGTTGATTCTTCCTGAGGCAGAATAAACATTACACAATTGAAGTCATGTCTGCATCAGCGGAGGTACGAAGAAGCTGGTGTGGTACCGAAGAGTGCACATACGTAATGAGACCATTTCTGATTGGGTGCACGTAAGAAACGTAGCCAGTGAGTGTGGGAGCCTGCCTGTCACCATGAAGAGGACCAACAAAGGCTTCCTGAATGAAGATGAAAGTTGGGTTGTGCTGGTACACATATCCCTTCAGAGCTGCGAGTCTCGCTATGTCCCTTATACCGCAGACATTCCAAGAAAGAACACGAAGCTCCATACTGCTATCGAAGTTTCCCCCTTGCTGCAGAGAGAGAGAGAGAGATGAAATGCCACACAGAAATTTGGAGCAAACACCCATGCGGCCCAAGTGTTGTATCTGTCGCGTAGTACGGTACCGCCCTTCTCGAGCTATATGCAGGCGACGGCTAAACAGTCAAAATGCATGCGGTTGAGTGTGGTTAATAAACATAATATTCATTGCATTTGTAAGGTTGACAAAGCTACATTGACACCGCAATTAGTAATAGGCACTGTATGATTGACATTGTGAAGTTGATTGTTACTGAAATGTTGACATACATTGTGAAGTAGACACTGATGTTGACAGGCATTGCAAAGTTAACAGACACTGAGGCTGACATGCACAGGGAAGTTGACACGCCCAGGGAGGTTGACACGCACAGGGAGGTTGACATTGTGAGGTTGACACACACAGGGAGGTTTACAGACATTGTAAGGTTGACACGCACAGGGAGGTTGACAGACATTGTGAGGTTAACACGCACAGGGAGGTTGACAGACATTTTGAGGTTGATAGACATTGTGAGGTTGACACACACACAGGGAGATTGACACGCACAGGGATGTTGATACATTGTGAGGTTGACACGCACAGGGAGGTTGACAGACATTGTGAGGTTGACACGTACAGGGATATTGGCAGACATTGTGAGGTTGACACGCACAGAGAGGTTGACACGCACAGGGAGGTTGACAGACATTGTGAGGTGGACACACACAGGGAGGTTGAGAGAAAGAGAGAGAGAGTGGGGATGGGAGAGCACTACGTATGAAAAGCTTAGTTAGCCCTACGGCTCATGTATCATTGTAATACCGTAATTCTCTCTCTGAATATTACATAATTAACATAACTATAATAGCTTGACACAAAACGAAAGAATATTGGTATTAGCAGTGCAATACGACAGTTTGGGCTTGCTGCCTGGCTGGCATTGATGTGGAGCGCGAACACTTACATAATGTTTTTTTTTTTTTTTTTCATTTAGGGAAGCTTTGTTGCGTTTAACACTAACTTTCTTGAACAACAATACTGTACACTAATAGTCTGTGTTAGAATTAGCCATTACCAAACATCTGAGCATCCCATCATCATCAAACATCTGATATTTTACCGAATGAAATGATGACGCTAGTAGCATGGTTGATGAGGTAGACACTACTCTGAATAATCAATGTTAGCTGCACGTACATTGCAGCTACGATCACATCAACAGTATTTTCAAGAAGTAGGGGAAATTATGGAACATAATACTATATAATAACTGTTTCAAGGGGGGTTGGCGCTTGTCCCCTTGTCGCAGGCAGCTACTCATATTATGTAATATGTTTGTAAAATTCGGAGAAAAGCGGGAAGAGAATACATTTGAATATTATAACATAATACTATAAACATAATCTATTAATAATAATAGAGCGAGAGAGAGAGAGAGAGAGACCGAAAATTTTAATCTCTCAGCTACAATTTATATCCATTTACAAACAATTAATAACTGTGAAAAAAATTTAGTCCAAGATGCTAAAGCTAATTAGAGTGACATCTATAATGATTTGCCGATACCTCTTGCTTAAGGTGTACTCGTATGTGCGACTCTAAGCTATGGGAAGGACGGAACCATGATGCGACAGTTGTGGAGAGAGATGACGGGGCACCTGCCATAAAAAAAAAAAAGAAAACACTAAATAGACAATAAAAAGACAATTTACATTAAGTCTATTAAACACACACACACACACACACACACACACACACACACACACACACACACACACACACACAAAATGTTTGTTATGTTGTTACAAAAAAAGTGTTTTCTCCCATTCTTAGATTGGTTATAGTCGGACTTAGCAGATCGCAAATCTACAGTCTCACCAACACTAAGAAAGGGCGCAAGACTGAACACATCCTAGGAATCGTTCAGGTACGTTGCTTATTTTGTATCAGAAACTGTTTGGCCCATTTTACGATACACCTGGTTAGCTTCTTAATATATTTATTTTCTGTTTATTTTCATGACAAGTACAGTCAGGTCACCGTTAACTTACAATATATAAACACGATCTAACGCTAATGGTTAATTTGTTTTCAAGCTATTCTGAAAAGCAGGTGATGTACCACATGAAACCGCAGAAAAATATTATAACGCTAAGTAGGACAAAATTGCAGCCGCGCCGTCATACGCAATGATGACTAGTGAAAAGGAATGGATACAATAGGCCCAGCGCCCATCATAAATAGTGATGCGAATTTAAAGAAGAGCAGACTGCAGTCGCTATAGCAGTTTAGAATGAGACTCCAGTTTAAAATAAGACGTGTAAAATTGTTGTACTGAACCACAATGAATGTGGCTTCAGATTCTATGGCGATTCAAAAGAGCTTTCAGCCTCAAGAGTAACAGAACCCGCCACTTTGTCTTTGAGAGGTATTTTTTTTTTCATTTGAATGGTTAAAACAGGCTAAAGGAAACAATAAACTAAGTAGAAAGGTCCACTAAGTTGTCACTCAATAGTAGGTCCGAGAGAGTTAGACAAAAACAAAAGGTAGAAATGTCTTCAAACCTTCAATGTAAATAAAGTCAACTTATAATAAGAGGGAAGTACAAAAGCAGTATAGTACAGATGAGTTCAAGAAGCTATTTGTGATCTCGTTGAAAGTTTCCCTTTGTATCTCACAACTCGGGGAGGGGAGTAGTCACAGCCTGCCCTCTAAAGACAACTCTCCTCCTTCTCACAAACTTACGTGCGCTTACTACATACACTTCCTCCACTCAACCCCCCCAGATGGGAACCGCCTTGTCGTGGTGTGGGGTCTTGCGTGCCCCTGTGACCTGGCGAGCTAGGCTAGAGGGGGCTTAGGCCCCTGCTCTGCTTTTTCGAGGGGAAGAGGGCTACCCATGCTAGTAAGGTCGCCAGTGAGGGGCCAGACGAAATGGTTCCTACATAGGCTGCCAGTGGACCAGCGGAGCCACCCGCTGGAGGAATCGCCCAATAGGGCCCTTCCTGTGCTGGATGGTTGGGTGTCCAGGCTGGGATGCTCTGGGAGGGGGGGTCTCAGCTCTGTCGTGGACAAACTTTCGTATCATGTGGGGCCTGTTTTTAAAACGACTGGTCCGCATGGGGACGAAGTACCCCGTCCACGGCAGCCAGCGCTCCCTTTCCCTTGCCCCTGGAGCCAATTTTTTGTGTAGCTGTTTTATTTTATGGGAAAACACAAAAATATTCAGGTTCTCGTGAGGTGGCTGACCTGGCCCACGAGACGTCATCTTCAGGTCTGAGTAAGGAGGAGTTTTCCCCTCCACAAGGGCCTCCCACAGCAGTCTCCTGTTCTGGAAGTTCTTCTGAGGGATGCATTTCTGCTGCATATGACTCTCTTGTAATGGTAAATGTTAATCCATCATTTTCCTATCATGCCTTGCACTCACTTCTCAAGGCGTATGGTACGGTTGTTCGCATTCGACTGGTTTATGATAAGGACTTTCCTTCTAACCGCTGCTATGTGACGTTTATGTCATGTGATGAAGCCCGTTTAGCTTATGAACATGTAGCATCTCTGCCCCTCGCCGGCCATGGCTTTAAAACTGAATTTCTCCAGTCACGTAATATTTCAGACAGTGACATGGATTACATCCCAAATGTTTTGAAAACTATTTAGAGAATTCAGTTCCAGCAGTCCGCCAGATCCCACCTCCACGTTGGTTTGTGGCGTACTATAGAAATGGGCGTGGAATTTCATCCATGCCTCCCGGTACCTGTCCAAAGAAATCGGCACGATTCCTGAGGGAATCTGAAAAGTATGGGAAGGGGTGCTGTGCGAGCAAAAGATCTTACGCAAGCTAGGATGTTGCAACATCTCCCATGCCCTTCTGACAGCATGTTTGAGACTGTTAAGGCTCATCCCACCTTTAACTATAGCAAAGGTTGTGTTTATAGCCAAGACCTCTATGAATTCCCAGAAGAGGAAATACTAGCAATGTGCCCTAGCTCAGTACAAAAGGTGACTAAGATGAGGAACTCCTCCAACATGGTCCTTCTCACCTTTTTTGGGTCCACCCTTCCTGACCGTGTTAATATCGGTCCTATCAACCTTAGGGTGAGGCGCTTTGTTTCTCGCCCTCTTCAGTGCTTCTCATGCTATGGGTACGGTCACGGAAAAGCTCGTGTAAGGAAGCTTCCCGATGTGGTAATTGCTCTGCACTCGACTCGCATTCAGAGGAGCATTGCAATGGTGCAGCTTATTGTTTTCATTGTCGTGATGCTCACCAGGTACGTTCCAGGCAATGCCCCAGGTATCACCTGGAGCAGGACATTCTACAGCTTTCCAATAGTCAGTTTATCAGCCTCGGTAGCGCCCGCCGTGAACTCCTGTACCGCCAGAAGGACGGTACTGGTGCGATATCCTATGCTTCATTGGCCGCTCGCTCTTCGGCTGAATCTGCCAGTCCAAAGACAACTCCTCCTGCTACCTCTCGGCTTGTTGGGGCGGGTGGTCCATTTTATCTGGCTAACAGGTTTGCCATTTTGGCTGATGACTCGGTTGAGTCATCTCTTAGAAGTGACGAGACCAAAGTCACCCATGTAGTAGATGTCCATTTGCCACCTGTATCTCCTAAGCCTTTCAATGGTCTAACTAAGCGGCACCGCAGCTCTGCGGAGTCGTTAGATTTAGCTCAGCTTAAGCAGTCTAAGTTTTCTCCCGGTGCTCATAATCGTGAGTCCTCCACGGACCGCTCTGCTAGGGTAGCTCCAGTAGTTTCTGTCCAGCCTTCTGTGACGCCCTCCGTCTCAAATCGGGCTTCTTATGATGAGGACGGTCTGAGCATGGAGACGTCCGATGATATTGTCACAGCCGTCCCTCGTGGACCAACTGTATCGGAAAGTGCAGTCCTGCCTGATCCTCGTCCTCCGAGGACCAGTAAAAGTGATGATAGTTCGCATCACCCACCGATAAGCCGAAAGGCTGAGGTCCAACGACCCGGCACATCTCAACTCCCGGTGTCTTCTCGTCGTTTGATTATTTCTAGTCAGGTCAGTCACGGGCAGCCTCAAAAGGCTCGCTCGTCCACTGCACCCAAATAGTCGTCTTCAAGCTTCTACAATGGAACTGTAGAGGCCTTCGCGCCTCGTGGGGGGAACTCCGAGCTTTGCTGTCGGAGTTCTCTCCAGCCTGTGTAGCTCTACAAGAGACTATGATAGGTGATAGTACTTATTCTAGTCCTCCTGGCTATCGTGCCTTTTTAACACTCCTTTCCCTGACCAGGGCCACCACGGTGGCACAGCTATTCTAGTCCGTCAGGATATACCTGTTATCCCGTTACAACTTAACTCTCCCTTCAGGTGGTTGCTGTTAAGGTCTTTATGGGACGACTGTACACCATCTGCAGTTTATATCTCCTCCTCGGCTTCCTGTCTCCAGGGGTGAGCTTGACGGCCTGGTGCGTCAGCTGACTCCGCCTTTTCTTTGTTGGGAGATTTTAACGGCCGTCACCCGTTGTGGGATGAATGTGCTAGTAATTCTCGTGAGGTTTTAATCGTTTCTTTTATTGAGGATGAGGAATTGGAGGTTTTAAATTATGGGGATCTTACATATTTTCACAGTCCAACTGTGACTTTTACAGCTCTCAATCTTTCTCTGTGCACATCTAATTCTTTCCTTGATTTTAATTGGCGAGTCCTACCGGATTTACACGGTAGTGACCACTTTCAAATATTAATGGAATCTGTGAAATCTGAGCCACAATGACGCGCCCCACGCTGGATTTTAGACAAGACAGATTGGCCACGATTCACACAACTTAGCTCTTTTATCCGTCCGCTGGCTGACTTTTCTACTTGTGCTGAGGCTGTTGATTATTTTACCGATTTTTTATTTCTTTAGCGCTTCAGACAATCCCTAGGACGTCAGGTCGCTTTACTAAGCGTCCCGTTCCTTGGTGGAACGCAGCATGCACTGCAGCGGTAAAGAGAAACGGGCAGCTTTCTCTCGTCTCCGGCGACATCGTGGGGACCCGCAGTGCCTGGAAGCTTTTCGGCGCTGCCGAGCTCGGGCCCGCCGCGTTTTGAAAGAGGCACAAAGAGCCTCGTGGAAAGCCTATGTCTCTTCCATAAACGTCCGCACCCTCTTACGGATGTCTTCAACAAAGTCCGCCGAATTGCTGGGAAGTATTCTGCTCCTTCCCCACCAATTTTGTTGTCTGCTGGGCGAACGGTGGCAGACCCTAGGAATGTCGCCGACCTCTTCGCGGAGCACTTTGCCAGTGTTTCCCAGAGGCATCCTGCAGCTCCGGGCGCACGTCACCGCCAGAGAATGGAATCTCTCGGCATAAACTTTTCTTCCGCTGGAGGAGTCTTATAATGTCCCTTTCTCTGCTTCCGAGTTGCGGACTGCTTTGTCCCAGTGTCACGACTCTTCTCCTGGGCCAGATGATATACCTTATGCCTTCTTGCGCCACATGTCTGACACTGCTTTTAACTTTCTTTTAAATCTTTATAATATGATTTGGCATACCGGTGACTTTCCATCTTCTTGGGCTGTGGCAGTGGTTCTCCCATTTCCGAAGCCTGGGAAAGATAATCTCCAGGCTACGAACTACCGTCCTATATCTTTAACATCCTGTATTTGCAAAGTGTTAGAAAAGATGGTAAATATAAGACTCATGTGGTATTTGGAGAGGGGGAAGTACTTGTCACCGGTACAGTACGGCTTCCGAAAGATGGTCTACTACGGATGCTCTTTTATCCCTAGAGTCTTCCATTTGTGAGGCCTTCGCTAATCACCACCATCAAGTAACAGTCTTTTTTGACCTGGAGAAGGCCTACGACACGGCTTGGTGTCATGGCATTTTACAGTCTTAAACTGTTTAATTTTGGCCTTCGTGGCCACCTACCTATTTTTATCCAGCAGTTTTTATCCAGACGTTTTTACGGGTTCGAGTTGGGAGTGTTCTCTCCGATGTTACAGCTTTAAATGACGGTGTCCCACTAGGAAGTATTCTTAGTGTTACGCTATTCACAGTTGCAATAAATGGTGTTATAGATACTCTACCGGATGGCGTTCACAGTTCTTTATATGTGGACGACTTGTGCATCTCTTTTGCTGCTTCTAGAATGTCACTGATTGAGCGCAAGTTGGGCCAACATGAACGGTTTTCGATTCTCCACCTCGAAGACCGTAGCCATGCATTTTTGTCGCAACCGTGGTGTTCATGCAGACCCGGATTTATACCTCGCCAATATACGCCTCTCATGCGTGGAGGCGACTCGATATCTTGGCCTTTAATTTGACAACCGTCTCACCTGGGTTCCCCATTTTCGCTCTCTTAAGGCGTCTTGTCGGCAGGCAATATCCTTTCTTCGAGTTTTAAGTCATACCTCTTGGGGTGCGGACAGGGACACGTTGCTGTTGCTTCACCGTACACTCATACTTCTGAAGCTGGAATACGGCTGTGAGATCTACTCATCCGCAACAGATGCACGACTACGCTCGCTTGATCCCGTGCATCATGCTGCGGTCCGCTTGGCTACGGGTGCATTTCGGACATCTCCAATACCTAGCCTTCCAGTGGATGCTGGTTTCTGGCTGCTCGACCTCCGGCGCCAATCTTCGATGCTCCGGTGTTGGTTTCGCACCCACCGTCTGCATGATTTTGTCCCCTGTGTGTCAATGTTGCGTATGTCACTCGACCGAGTCTCCCTAAACCTTTTGGCCTACGTGTTGCAAATCTAATGGCAGAGTTATCTATCGACCCCACTCCTGTGTACTCTTTCCATCTCCCGCGAGTTGGTTATTGGCAGCTTCCTGTTATCTCATTATGCCCTCTTGCCATGGATGGGAAGAAGGATTTCCTGCCAGCTCTGTCCCACACACGGCTTTTAAAACACTTTTTTATCCATTCTAATGACATCCCTGTTTATACTGATGGTTCCAAATCTGACGCAGGAGTTGGGTTTTCTGTGGTTTTCCCGTCTTTTTGTCGGTCTGGTAGCCTCTGTCTTTACTGCGGAGCTCTCTGCCATAGTCCTAGCTTTACAGATTATTTTTTTCTCTCCCGGTTTCGTCTTTTACAATTTTTAGTGACTGTCGCAGTGCTCTTACTGCTCTCTCCTCTTTTATTTCCCTTCACCCTTTGGTTTTATCAGCCATGGAGTGGCTTTATCTACTTACCAAAAGAGGATATCGTGTTGGGTTCTGTTGGGTCCGTGGTCATGTAGGTGTTCCAGGGAATGAACACGGAGATCGCCTCCCTAAAGAGGCAGTAAGTTGCGCTCCATCTCCTGCCTCTGTTCCGTTTCGAGATGTATTTGATCTTATTCGTAAGACGGTTGCAGCAATATGGCAGAGGAGATGGCTAACGGGGGTCGCAACCTCGAAAATGGAAGAGATCACTACTTCCACTCTCCCTCAGTGGACATACTCCCATGTCCGGGATCGCCGTGCGCAGACTTTATTGGCGCGATTACGTATAGGTCACACACAGAACCATTGCTATTCGAGGGCAAGCGACGGGTTCGAATTCTGTCCACGGTCTGAGTGCATAGGCTTCCTCACTCAGGGCAACGGTTTCCTAGCGGATGGGCTTTGAGATAGGAGGTACCCTAAAAAGTATCCCCTAGGTACCTGCTGACCAGGGACCCTCAACCTTACTGTGAAGACTGCTTTGTGCCACTCACAGTACGGCACATACTTGTGGAGTGCCCTAGTTTACTAGACCTGCGACACCGCTACCTCTACCGCTGTCGCAGTAGAGAGTAGCGGTGTCTTTCACCTCTCTCAGGTCCTTCGACCAGCGTGTCTGGCCCTTAGCCATGATTTATTCGGTTTTTTGGGAGAGGCTGGCCTTCTCCCTTATTTGTGTATTTTAGAAATTTATTTATATATTTTGATATTTTATTCGATTTTATTGTACTGTTAGTGTTTAAGCAACTTTTAATTATATTAATTTTATTGTTTTTGTTTTTTTTATAATTATTTTTCTTAATTTTTCTCTTTTGTTTTTAATCATTTTTCGTATATTTTAAAATTTTGGTAGCGGCGCCAAATGACCGTGGCTTTTGCGGCGCCTACATTAAAATCCATCCATCCATCGTGGACAAACATTCGTATCATGAGGGGCCTGTTTTTAAAACGACTGGTCCGGATGGGGACGAGCAGCGCTCCCTCCCATTGTAGTCCCAGTAGGTGGTTTCCCTTGCCCCTGGAGGCATTTTTTGTGTAACTTTATATATATGGTGAAACACAAAAAACTATCAGGTTCTCGTGAGGTGGCTGACCTGGCCCGCGAGACGTCATCATCAGGTCTGAGTGGGAAGGAGGATTCCCCTCCACAAGAGAGACGTATTTCTGCTGCATATGACTCCCTTGTGATGGTAAATGTTAACCCATCATTTTCTTATCACGCCTTGCACTCACTTCTCAAGGTGTATGGCACGGTTGTTCGCATTCGACTTGTTTATTAAAAGGACTTTCCTTCTAACCGCTGCTATGTAACTTTTCTTTCATGTGATGAAGCCCGTCTGGCTTATGAACATGTAGCATTCCTGCCCCTTGCTGGCTCTGGCTTTAAGACCGAACTTCTCCACTCTCGCAATATTTCGGACAGTGACACGGACTACATCCCAATTCTTTTTGGCAACTATTCAAAGAATTCAGTTCCTGAAGTACGCCAGATCCCGCCTCCACGTTGGTTTGTAGCCTACTACAGAAATGGGCGCGGGAATTTCATCCTCGCCTCCCAGTACTTGTCCAAAGAGATCGGCACGATTCCTGAGGGAAACCTCAAGAAATAGGGGAAGGGGGTGTTAGTGCGAGCTAAAGATATCACGCAGGCAAGGATGTTGCAACAACTACCATGTCCTTCTTACAGCATGTTTGAGATTATAAAGGCACATCCCACCTTTAATTACAATAAAGGTTGTGTGTACAGTCAGGAACTTTATGAATTCCATGATGAGGAAATACTAGCAATGTGTCCTAGCTCAGTCCAAAAGGTGACAAAGATGAGGAACTCCTCCAACATGGTCCTCCTCACCTTCCTGACCGTGTTAATATCGGACCTATTAATCTTTATTTATTTCAATGTTTCCTGTGCTACGGTACGGCCATGGCAAAAGCTCCTGCAAAGAAGCTTCACGATGTGGTAATTGCTCTGCACTGGACTCACATTCTGAAGAGCATTGCAATGCTGCTGCTTATTGCTTATTGCAATGCTGCTGCTTATTGCCGTGATATTCACCAGGTACGTTCCAGGCAATGCCCTAGGTATCGCCTGGAGCTGGACATTCTACAGCTACCTAATAGTCAGTTTATTAGCCTCAGTAGCGCCCGCCGTGAACTCCTGTGTCGCCAGAAGGACGGTACTGGTGCGACATCTTATGCTTCATTGGCCGCACGCACTTCAGTTGAGTCTGCCGGTCCAAAGACAACCCCTTGTACTACCTCTCGCTCTGTTGGGGCGGGTGGTCCTGTTCACTTGGCCAATAGGTTTACCGTTTTGTCCAATGACTCGGTTGAGTCATCTCTTAGAAGTGATGAAAACAATACGGACTTGACCAAAGTAACCCATGTAGTAGATGTCCATTTGCCACTTGTATCGCGTAAGCCTTTGAAGGCCCTGACCAAGCGACACCGCGGCTCTGCGGAGTCGATAGATTTAGCTCAGCCTAAACAATCTAAGTTTTCTCCCGGTGCACGTGACTGTGAGTCCTCCAGGGACCGCTCTGCAATGGTAGCTCCAGTTGTTTCTGCTCAACCTCCTGTGACGCCCTCCGTCTCAGATCGGGCTTCTTGTGATGAGGACGGTCTTCGCATGGATACGTCCGATGATATTATCACAGCTGTCCCTCATGGACCTGCTGTGTCAAAAAGTGGAGTCCAGCCTGACCTCGTCCTCCTAGGACCAGTAGGAGTGATGATGGATCGCATCACTCACCAGGCAGGCCGAAAGGCAGCGGTCCAACGACCCGGCACATCACAACTCCCGGTGTCTTCTCGTCGTTTCATTATTTTTAGTCAGGTCAGTTACGGGCAGCCTCAAAAGGCTCGCCTGTCCACTGTACCCAAATAGTCATCTTCAAGCTTCTACAGTGGAACTGTAGAGGCCTTCGCGCCTCGTGGAGGGAACTCCGAGCTTTACTGTCTGAGTTCTCTCCAGCATGTGTAGCTCTGCAAGAGACTATGGTTGGTGATAGTACTTATTCTAGTCCTCCTGGCTATCGTGCCTTTTTTAGCACTCCTTTCCCCGAACAGGGCCACCACGGTGGCACAGCTATCATAGTTCGTCAAGACATACCTATTGTCCCCTTCCAACTCAACTCTCCCCTTCAGGTGGTTGCTGTTAAGGTTTTTATGGAAGGATCCTACACTATTTACAGTTTATATCTCTTTACTCGGGTTCCTGTCTCCAGGGGTGAGCTTGACGGCCTGGTGCGTCAGCTGACTCCGCCTTTCCTTTTATTGGGAGATTTTAATGGCCGTCACCCATTGTGGGATGAAGGTGTTAGTAATCCTCGTGGAGTTTTAATCGTTTCTTTTATTGAGAATGAGGGATTGGATATTCTAAATTCTGGGGATAAAACACATTTCCACAGTCCTACTGTGACTTTTACAGCTATCGATCTTTTTCTGTGTACATCTAATTCTTTCCTTGATTTTAATTGGCGACTCCTATCGGATTTACACGGTAGTGACCACTTTCCGATTTTATTACAATCTGTGAACTCTGAGCCACAGTCCCAGCCCCCACGCTGGGTTTTAGAGAAGGCAGATTGGCCTCGATTCACAGACCTTAGCTCTTTTATCCGTCCGTTGGCTGACTTGTGCTGAAGCTGTTGATTATTTTACCGATTTTTTACATTCAGTAGCGCTTCAGACGATTCCTAAGACGTCCGGTCGCTTTACTAAGCGTCCCGTTCCTGGTGGAACGCAGCATGCACTAATGCTGCGAAAGGAAAACGGGCAGCTTTCTCTCGTCTCCGGCGACATCGTGGGTACCCGCAGTGCCTGGAAGCTTTTCGGCGCTGTCGAGCTCGGGCACGCTGCACAAAGAGCCTCTTGGAAAGCTTATGTATCTTCCATTAATGCCTGCACCCCTCCTACGGATGTCTTTAACAAAGTCAGCCGAATTGCTGGGAAGTATTCTGCTCCTCCCCCACCAGTTTTGTTGTCCGCTGGGCGAACGGTGGCAGACCCTAAGACTGTCGCCGACCTCTTCGCGGAGCACTTTGCCAGTGATTCCCGGAAGGATCATGCACCCCCGGGCGCACGTCACCGCCAGAGAATGGAATCTCTAGGCATAACTTTTTCTTCCTCTGGAGGGGAGTCCTATAATATCCTCTTCTCTGCCACCGAGTTGCAGACTGCTTTGTCCCAGAGTCATGACTCTTCTCCTGGTCCAGACGACATTCCTTATGCCTTTTTGCGTCACATGTCTGACCGGGTTATTAACTTTTTATTAAATGTATATAATATGATTTGGCATACCGGTGACTTTCCATCTTCTTGGTCTGTGGCAGTGGTTCTCCCATTTCCGAAGCCTGGGAAAGATCATCTCCAGGCTACGAATTATCGTCCTATATCTTTGACGTCTTGTATTTGTAAAATTTTAGAAAAGATGGTAAATGTAAGATTCATGTGGTACTTAGAGAGGAGGAAGTACTTGTCATCGGTACAGTATGGCTTCCGTAAGATGAGGTCTACTACTGATGCTCTGTTATCCTTGGAGTCTCTTATTTGTGAGGATTTTGCTAATCACCACCATCAGGTTACTGTATTTTTTGACCTGGAAAAGGCCTACGACACAGCTTGGTGTCATGGGATTTTATGTTCCTTGTTTAATTTTGGTCTCCGTGGCCACCTTCCTATTTTTATCCAGCAGTTTTTTCCAGACGTTTTTTACGGGTTCGAGTGGGGAGTGTTCTCTCCGATGCTACTGCTCTAAATGATGGCGTCCCACAGGGAAGTATTCTTAGTGTTTCGCTATTCGCAGTTGCAATAAATGGTGCTATAGATACCGGATGGCGTTCACATGTGGACGACTATTGCATCTCTTTTGCTGTTGCTAGGATGTCACTGATTGAGCGCAAGCTCCATTTGGCGATTAATAAGGTGTCCAGTTGGGCCAACATGAACGGTTTTCGATTCTCCACCTCAAAGACCGTGTCTATGCATTTTTGTCGTAATCGTTGCATTCATCCAGATTCTGATTTATATTTAGCCAATAGACGCATCTCATGTGTGGAGGCCACTCGATATCTTGGCCTATCGTTTGACAACCGTCTTACTTGGGTTCTCCATTTCCGTTCTCTTAAAGCGTCTTGCAGGACGGCACTATCTCTTCTTCGGGTTTTAAGTCACACCTCTTGGGGTGCGGACAGGGACACGTTGCTGCTGCTTCACCGTACACTTATACTTCCAAAGCTGGAATACGGCTGTGAGATCTACTCATCCGCAACAGATGCACGACTACGCTCGCTTGACCCCGTGCAACATTCTGGGGTCCGCTTGGCTACGGGTGGATTTCGGACATCTCCAATACCTAGTCTAGTGGATGCCGTATTCTGGCCGCTTGACCTTCGGCTCCGGTGTTGGTTTCGCACCCACCGTCATCCTGATTCTGTCCCTTGTCTGTCAGTATTGCGGGACTCTCGTTCGGAGGTGTATGTCACTCGACCAGGTCTCCCTAAACCTTTTGGCTATCGAGTTGGAAATCTCATGGCGGATTTATCTATCGACCCCACTCCTGTGTACTCTTTCCGTCTCCCACGAGTTGGGTATTGGCAGCATCCTCTTATCTCATTATGCCCTCCTGCCATCGATGGCAAGAAGGATTTTCTGCCAGCTCTGTCCCACACACGGTTTTTAGAACTTTTTTTTTTTATCCATTCTAATGATATTCTTGTTTTTACTGATGGTTCCAAATCCGACGCAGGCGTTGAGTTTAGTGTGGTTTTCCCCTCGGTGTGGCAGTCTTCCTTCAGTGGCATCCGTCTTTACTGCGGAGCTGTCTGCCATAGTCCTAGCTTTACAAATAATTTTTACTCTCCCGGTTTCGTCTTTTACAATTGTGATGACTGCTTGGTGCCGCTCACCGTGCGGCACCTTCTGGTAGAGTGCCCTAGTTTTATCGAGTTACGACACCGCTACCTCTACCGGTGTCGCAGTAGGGGTAGCGGTGTCTACTATCTCTCAAAGGTGTTTAGTGTAGCATTTCTGGCCCCCAGCCATGACGTGTACAGGTACCTGGGAAAAGCTGGGCTTCTCCCCAATGTATGAATTTTATTTTATTTTATTATGTATTTTTAATGTTTTATTTAACTTTTATAATTTTAGGGTGTTTTTTAGTTACCTTTTATATTATTGTTTTTAATTTTTATCAATATTGACTTTATTAAAATATTGTAGAGGCGCTTCATTATTAAAATATTGTAGAGGCGCTACATGACCTATGTAGTTGCGGCGCCTAAAATTAAAAACCAAACCAAACCTCTGGCAAATTCTGGAACTCCCTACCTGGTTCTGTGTTTCCAACTTACTATGATCTAACTTTATTTTAAGAGGAAGGTTTCAAGACATTTATTTCTACATTTTGGCTAAATCTTTTGAACTTGCAAGGGAATTGTTACTAGGAGGGTCTTTTTTTTATATTTTATGGTAATCTTTGCCTGTCTTCCCCTCTTATATAAGTTGATAGTTGAAATTGTAGTTACTAAAAGACAGGAAAACCCAACAAAAATCTTAATTTATTATTATCATCGATTTTTCGCCTTACAATGGAAGGTATCTTCAGGATAAGAAGCCATTGCATTGCAGCTAGGTGTTGAGTTGAGCCCTTCGAAAGCGTAAATATTGGTGTTCCTTATTCTTCTTGCTTGAAACTCCTTAAGTGAAAAGGATCGATAGGCACTGCTTTCGCAGTCCGTATTCTTACTGAAAATCAGGATCAAGCCAGCATTTGCCCTTTTGCTCTATGCGAGATTTCTGTCAAATCTGAGCTGGTCATAGGACACCTGCATTATCGCCCGGTCGGGCCCGCTGGAACACTGCGTAGAGCGCCGCTTTAGGCTAAAACAGGAGGCAGTCCCGGTTGGGGAAGCTCGGATTCTGTCTCACCGACTAACTAAGGAAAGTATCAGAGTAGTGGTATTTCATTGTCGGCCGCACGAACCACCTCCCCAGATGGGAACCGCCTTGTCGTGGTGGGGGGGCTTGCGTGCCCCTGTGACCTGGCGAGCTAGGCTAGAAGGGGCTTAGGACCCTGCTCTGCCCTTTCGAGTGGGAGAGGGCTACCCATGCTAGTAAGGTCGCCCGTGAGGGGCCAGACTAAATGGTTCCTACGTAGGCTGCCAGTGGACCAGCGGAGCCACCCGCTGGAGGGATCGCCCAATAGGGGCCGTCCTGTGCAGGATGGTTGGGTGTCTAGGCTGGGATGCTTTGGGAGGGGGGTCTCAGCTCTGTCGTCGACAAACTTTCGTATCATGTTGGACCTTTTTTTAAAACGACTGGTCCGCATGGGGACGAGGTACCCTCCCATTGTAGTCCCATTAGGTGGTTTCCGTGCACCTGGAGCCAATTTACTGTTTTTTTATGGGAAAACACAAAAAATCTTCAGGTTCTCGTGAGGTGGCTGACCTGGCCCACGAGACGTCATCTTCAGGTCTGACTGGGAAGGAGGATTCCCCTCCACAAGGGCCTCCCACAGCAGTCTCCTGTTCTGGGAGTTCTTCTGAGGGTTGCGTTTCTGCTGCATATGACTCCCTCTTGATAGTAAATGTCAACCCATCATTTTCCTATCACGCCTTGCACTCACATCTCAAGGCGTACGGTACGGTTGTTCGCATTCGACTGGTTTATAATAAGGACCTTCCTTCTAACCGCTGCTATGTGACGTTTATGTCATGTGATGAAGCCAGTTTAGCTTATGAACATATAGCATCTCTGCCCCTCGCCGGCCATGGCTTTAAAACTGAATTTCTCCAGTCACGTAATATTTCAGACAGTGACATGGATTACATACCAAATGTTTTTGAAAACTATTTACATAATTCAGTTCCTGAGGTCCGCCAGATCCCACCTCCTCGTTGGTTTGTGTCGTACTATAGAAATGGGCGTGGGATTTCATTCATGCCTCACGGTATCTTGCCAAAGAAATCGGCACTATTCCTTAGGGAAACCTCAAGAAATATGGTAACGGGGTGCTAGTGCGAGCTAAAGATATTATGCAAGCGAGGATGTTGCAACATCTCCCATGCCCTTCTGACAGCATGTTTGAGACTGTTAAGGCTCATCCCACCTTTAATTATAGTAAAGGTTGTGTTTATAGTCAAGACCTTTATGAATTTCCAGAAGAGGAAATACTAGCATTGTGTCCTACCTCAGTCCAAAAGATGACTAAGATGAGGAACTCCTCCAACATGGTCCTTCTCACCTTTTTTGGCTCCACCCTCCTGACCGTGTTAATATCGGACCTATTAATCTTAGGGTGAGGCGTTTTATTTCCCGTCCTCTTCAGTGCTTTTCATGCTATGGGTACGGTCACGGCAAGGGCTCGTGTAAGGAAGCTTCCCGATGTGGTAATTGCTCTGCACTCGACTCACATTCAGAGGAGCATTGCAATGGTGCAGCTTATTGTTTCCATTGCCGTGATGCTCACCAGGTACGTTCCAGGCAATGCCCCAGGTATCGCCTGGAGCAGGACATTCTAGCTTGCTAACACTCAGTTCATCAGCCTAGGTAGCGCCCGCCGTGAACTCCTGTACCGCCAGCAGGACGGTACTGGTGCGACATCCTATGCTGCATTGGCCGCTCGCTCTTCTGCTGAGTTGGCCTGTCCGAAGACGACAACTCCTGCTACCTCTCACTCTGTTGGGGCGGGTGGTCCTGTTCATTTGGCCAATAGGTTTGCCTTATTGTCCGATGACTCGGTAGAGTCAAATACGGACTTGACCAAAGTCACCCATGCCTTTGAAGAGCCTAACCAAACAGCACCGCGGCTCCGCGGAGTCGATAGATTTAGCTCAGCCTAAACGAGTCTAAAGTTTCTCCCGGTGTACGTGATCGTGAATTCTCGAGGGACCGTTCTGCAATGGTAGCTCCAGTAGTTTCTGTCCAGCCTCCTGCGACGCCCTCCGTCTCAGATTGGGCTTCTTGTGATGAGGACGGTCTGAGCATGGAGACGTCCGATGATATTGTCACAGCCGTCCCTCGTGGACCCACTGTAGCGGAAAGTGCAGTCCAGCCTGATTTTCGTCCTCCGAGGACCAGTAAAAGTGATGATAGTTCGCATCACCCACCGATAAGCCGAAAGGCTGCGGTCCAACGACCCGGCACATCTGAACCCACGGTGTCTTCTCGTCGTTTGATTATTTTTAGTGAGGTCAGTCACGGGCAGCCTCAAAAGGCTCGCTCGTCCACTGCACCCAAATAGTCGTCTTCAAGCTTCTACAGTGGAACTGTAGAGGCCTTCGCGCCTCGTGGGGAACTCCGAGCTTTGCTGTCGAGTTCTCTCCAGCCTGTGTAGCTCTACAAGAGACTATGATAGGTGATAGTACTTATTCTAGTCCTCCTGGCTATCGTGCCTTTTTAACACTCCTTTCCTGACCAGGGCCACCACGGTGGCACAGCTATTCTAGTCCGTCAGGATATACCTGTTATCCCGGTACAACTTAACTCTCCCTTCAGGTGGTTGCTGTTAAGGTCTTTATGGGACGACTGTACACCATCTGCAGTTTATATCTCCTCCTCGGCTTCCTGTCTCCAGGGGTGAGCTTGACGGCCTGGTGCGTCAGCTGACTCGCCTTTCCTCTTGTTGGGAGATTTTAACGGCCGTCACCCATTGTGGGATGAAGGTGCTAGTAATCCTCGTGGGGTTTTAATCGGTTCTTTTATTGAGGATGAGGGATTGGAGGTTTTAAATTCTGGGATGTTACACATTTCCACAGTCCTACTGGGACTTTTACAGCTATCGATCTTTCTATTTGTACATCTAATTCTTTCCTTGATTTTAATTGGCGGGTCCTACCAGATTTACACGGTAGTGACCACTTTCCGATTTTATTAGAATCTGTGAAATCTGAGCCACAGTCCCGGCCCCACGCTGGGTTTTAGACAAGGCAGATTGGCCTCGATTCACAGACCTTAGCTCTTTATCCGTCCGCTGGCTGACTTTTCTACTTGTGCTGATGCTGTTGATTATTTTACCGATTTTTAAAAATTTCAGTAGCGCTTCAGACAATCCCTAGAACGTCAGGTCGCTTTACTAAGCGCCCTGTTCCTTGGTGGAACGCAGCATGCACTGCAGCGGTGAAAGAGAAACGGGCAGCTTTCTCTCGTCTTCGGCGACATCGTGGGGACCCGCAGTGTCTGGAAGCTTTTCGGCGCTGCCGAGGTCGGGCCCGCCGCATTTTGAAAGAGGTACAAAGAGCCTCTTGGAATGCTTATGTCTCTTCCATTAATGCCCACACTCCTCTTACGGATGTCTTTAACAAAGTCCGGCGCATTGCTGGGAAGTATTCTGCTCCTCCCCCACCAGTTTTGTTTTCTGCTGGGCAAACGGTGGCAGACCCTAGGATTGGCGCCGACCTCTTTCCGGAGCATTTTGCCAATGTTTCCTGCAGCTCCAGGCGCACGTCACCGCCAGAGAGTGGAATCTCTCTGCATAAATTTTTCTTCCACAGGAGGGGAGTCCTATAATGTCTCCTTCTCTGCCTCCGAGTTGCGGACTGCTTTGTCCCAGTGTCATGACACTTCTCCTGGCCCAGATGATATTCCATATGCCTTCTTGCGCCACATGTCTGACAGTGCTTTTAACTTTTTATTAAATCTTTATAATATGATTTGGCATACCGGTTACTTTCCTACTTCTTGGGCTGTGGCAGTGGTTCTCCCATTTCCGAAGCCTGGGAAGGATCATCTCCAGGCTACGAATTACCGTCCTATATCTTTGACGTAAGACTCATGTGGTACTTGGAGAGGGGGAAGTAGAAAAAATGGTAAATGTAAGACTCATGTGGTACTTGGAGAGGGGGAAGTACTTGTCATTGGTACAGTACGGCTTCCAAAAAATGAGGTCTACTACGGATGCTCTTTTATCCCTAGAGTCTTCTACTTGTGAGGCCTTCGCTTATCGCCACCAAAAGGTTACTGTATTTTTTTACCTGGAGAAGGCCTACGACACAGCTTGGGGTCATGGGATTTTACGTTCCCTGTTTAATTTTGGTCTCCGTGGCCACCTTCCTATTTTTATCCAGCAGTGTTTTTCCAGACTGTCTTTTACGGGTTGGTTCGTGTGGGGAGTGTTCTCTCCGATGCTACAGCTTTAAATGACGGTGTCCCATAGGGAAGTATTCTTAGTGTTACGCTATTCGCAGTTGCAATAAATGGTGTTATAGATACTCTCCCTGATGGCGTTCACAGCTCTTTATATGTGGACGACTTGTGCATCTCTTTTGCTGCTGCTAGGATGTTACTGATTGAGCGAAAGCTCCAACTGGCAATAAATCGGGTGTCCAGTTGGGTCAACATAAACGGTTTTCGATTCTCCACCTGAAAGACCGTGTCTATGCATTTTTGTCGAAATCGTGGTTTCCATCCAGATCCCGATTTATATTTAGCCAAATGATGCATCTCGTGTGTGGAGGCCACTCAATATCTTGGCCTATTGTTTGACAGCCGTCTTACTTGGGTTCTTGCAGGACGGCACTATCCCTTCTTCGCGTTTTAAGTCACACCTCTTGGGGTGCGGACAGGGAGACTTTGCTGCTTCTTCACCGTACACTTATACTTCCAAAGCTTCCAGCTTTGGAAGTATAATTGAATATGGGCTTCTCCCAAAGCTTTGAATTTCTTACTTATTTCATTATATGCATTTTAATATTTTATTTAGTTTTATTGTCTTTTTTCAGTTCTTAGATACTCTACTGTTTTTAACTGCCTTTATATATTTTTTTTAACTGCTGTCTTTTTAAATTATTGAAGCGGCGCCAAATGACCTCAGCCGTTGCGGCGCCTTAAACACAATCCATCCATCCATTCATCCGCACGAGCCACAAGTGACCCTGATGGGACGACCTTCAACTTATGCTACACCTCTGATGTCTCTACAAAATCATATTAGAGTCAAGCTCAACAGAGTCTTCCTTACCCGTTGTTAAATGCAGGCCCGTTCCCCCTGCCTGTGGATTCGCTGGGACAGTGGGAATCTCGTTAATCCATTCATGCGCTTCACTAAGTAGATGACGAGGCATTTGGCTACTACTGGTGTTCCCAACTACCCCTACGCCCTACATGAAGAAGAAATTAATCTTCCAGGGCCGCGACTTCTTGCGGGGCTCAGACCTCCTATCCCATCCATCCATGACTTACCAAAGCGCATGGACCTTACAGGAAGAAACACCCAAAAAGACTCGTCACCAAAGAAAAAAAACTTGCGTTGGGGCAAAGCACTGTCAAGACACCAAGTACATAAGTCATACATACAAACAAAACCCACATAAGGCAACGGATGGAGGTCCACGGGGGAATTCGTAGGGATATCCATATTTGCGTTTACCAGCATCTGCTGGCGCAGGGGGCTTCTCTAAGCCGTCCCACGGGGCGCGGCCCACCTCACACTAGGCGGGCGCCATCAGCCCGCCTCACCTAAACCCTGGAGGTCCTTTTTGTGACACTGGGCTATGCGGACCCCTTCCTCCATTCCGTGGATTATGAGCAGCTTTAAAGCTCCGCGTGGGAGCCCAAAGCTCTGCCAGGTATTGAAGGAGGGGACCACCAGCGCCTTTCTCCAACTCAATTAGGTGTTGAGTTGAGCCCTTCGAAAGCGTAAATACTGGTGTTTCTTATTCTTCTTGCTTAAAACTCCTTAAGTGAAAAGGATCGATAGGCACTGCTTTCGCAGTCCGTATTCTTACTGAAAATCAGGATCAAGCCAGCATTTGCCCTTTTGCTCTATGCGAGATTTCTGTCAACTCTGAGCTGGCCATAAGACACCTGCGTTATCGCTCGGTCGGGCCCGCCGCGCCGCTTTACACTAAACTAAAAAACAAAACAAAAAAATTGGGGGGCAGTGAGGGCCTCAACGTAGGCCCTGATTTCCGGCGTGTTATAATACACCACTTTCCGCATGTGTGTATCGTCCACAACCTGGACGTCATTCACATGTGACTGATTTAACTTCCAGCAGACTATGTCAGGGTACCGCACACCAGCCTGCGTTAGGATGGCAGGCTCATGGCGGGTGCTGTACCCAGCCCACTGGAGGGTGGTATCTCTCCAAGATCCCTTTAAGTCTGGCTGGGCACTAATGGAGAATGTGCCCCAGGCTTTCGAGCCTGTTGCCATAGCAAAGCTCGCATCCTACGGCAGTCACTTGTCGCCCTCGTGTGCTGCCGACCTTCGTCAGCATCAGGTTTCACCTCATTAATGTCTGCACATAGGCCCCTCCACGCATGAGGCAGGATCCATCACCAACCCACGAGGATGAGATGGTGGTACATGAGGCACCCTCGAATCCTTTACCATCGTGGGTTTCAACCAAACGGTTTTGCCAGAATAGCCTCTCCTCCCTCTTCCGAGATGTTGGGGAAGACTCGGGGAGGGAGGTGTACTGTGTCCTTGTAGCACTCCAGACTGACTGATCTCTAGCCTCCATCAGCCTTGATAATAAATCCGTCCTGAGGCGAGGAACACGCGTCGTGAGGGAGGACAGCCATCTCCAATTCTCCAATAGAAATACCCAATGGAGATATTTTGGCCGGAAATGGAGGGTGGTCCTGACGAACCTCCTCATTTCATGATCCATTCTCCTCAAAATCGAGGACCTTACCTCAGAGTGCAACAATACATGTAACAGTTGTGGTAGGAGTACCTGGCTCAGCATCCACATCTTTTGCTGAGGCTTAGCTAGGCACCTTTGCAGGCGACCCAGCCCGGTGACCAACCAAGCCAACAGGAGTGAGGGATCCTCCGCCCAGTGAAAAGCCCCCACCTAGACTCCAAGGTAGCGGTAAAACTTCTTAGGGGCCACGGCTCGGATTGGCTGGCCAGCAATCTGGATCTGCACATTAGACTGGACTCATTTCTTCCCCTTTCTATCTGCGGCTATCCCAAGCGACACACATTTGCTGGGACCTACCTCCAGGCCTAGCCTTTACCACTGGGCCTTCAGCCCAACTGGGCTGGGTGCCAGCAATACCACATCATCAGCGAAGGCTAGGTATTGAAACCTGGTTCCACCAAGCTCAACGCTGATCTCCTCGGGGACCTCAGACAGGGCCCAGTCTAGGGTCACATTAAAGAGCAGAGGGGACAATGGGTCCCCCTGGATGACACCTCTTGTTATACACACCCTCGTGCTATCTAAATCGGTCTGCTCAAAATTATTACCCATGAAGGCGGAAAAGTTCTTCCCCAACCCCCATCTCAGGCAGGCCTTCCTGATGGTGGGGTGACCCACATAGTCAAAGGCCTCCTTGAAATCCAAGAAGGCCATATAGAGGGGGTGAGGGCGCATCTTTGCACTTCTGATTGCCTCGCGGACCAACAAGATGTTGGCTGAGCAGCCCTCCTCCGCCTTGAACCCTCTTTGACTCTGCGGTAAAGGAACGTAGGTGGCCACTCTTTTCACAAGCACCTAATGGATGATTCTTGTCAGAATCGGAGTGATTGTGAGTGGCCTGGATTCAGACAAGTTTGGTAGGTTCGTCAACCTACCAGTGGTCCAGCTGGTTGGGGATTAATCCAGGCACAAGACCGCGTCAAAAAAACACCTCAACTTATCCAGACCAAGAGCCTCGACGGCGGCCTTCGACCGACCATGAGTACCTTTGTCTGTTTTGCCATCGGTGGCCCGGAGCTTCCAGATTTCTCTTTCCACCTACCCCCAGCATGCGGGGATGTCCCACGGTGGGCTGGGCCTCGTGAAGAAGGATAGCCAGAAGCCGTTAGTACCAATAGGCTTTGACCCCTCATCCATTAGCCAGATCTGCCCTGCGACCACCCTCCTAGTCGCATGGCCTCTGTCCCTCTTCAGGCTTGCTGAAATTAGGCATACTCCATCTGCCTCTTCCCCTTAGTGTCCCTCGGAACCCTGAGGCTCTTCTCGAGTCATAGGCAAACCAAAGGGGGCCGCCGTGGTACAGTGGAACCATGCGTGCTTTGGGATCCGAGGGGTCTCTAAGCGCACAGGTTCGAATCCTGTCCACGGTCCGAGTGCAGGTTGGGCTTCCTCACTCGGGGCAAGGGTTTCCTAGCGGGTGGGCTTTGAGATAGGAGGTACCCCAAAAAGTATCCCCTTTAGTCCAGAAATTCCCGTGAAAAGCCCACATGGTATAAATATAAAAAAAAAAAAAAGGGGTGAGGGGCGGAGATCAGTCCTCTAATTGTCTCTGGATGTCTAGAGTATCTTGAAACCTCCACCCCTAGGATAGCACTGAGGGTCTCAACCTCGCGCTGGATGGCACGAGGGAGACCTTCCTTGGGTGGAGGTAGTTCCATGACCGATGTTTGTCCCTCCCTTTTAACCAGCGTTTGGGATGCTGGAGGAGAGAGTGGTCGCTGAGGTTCAGAGGACGGTCCAGAGGCCGCCTCTCTTCCTAGAATCGGCTCAGGATCGGCAGCGGGGACAGGCTCCGCCAAGAGCAAAGCCTTGTACCCTGGGCTTCTCATTTTGCCTTTGATGCCCTCGGTGGTACGGAAGGGCAGTACCATGGAGTGAATCTGCTCATTCATTTCCCGCTCGCCCAAGTGGAGCCATTCAAAGGCCGCCATGAGACGAACCTCTTCCTGGTCCACTAGGCCTTTGTGCGAGCTTGCAACTGAGCAGCCTCAGCGACATGAAAGCCTTCAGGGTGGGTGGCACGCTCATAAACTCTTCTTCCCCGAAGGAGTCGAATTGAACATGGCAGATTGGGCAGGTGAGTAAGCCGGGTGCAGCTGCTTCCCCCATCGTTACTGAATGGGGAAAATTGCAATAAGGCCTTCTACTAACAACTGCGTACCTCTGCAAGCCCAGAGCAGAGGGTGAGAGCGAACTCTGTACTCTGACCAGCTGAAACAACTTTGGGTGGCGGGGAGCCCCAGGTCAGAATATTCGAGCGGGAGCACGAGGTGTCGCTCTCTTAGCGACTATGCTGAAATGTCATCATAGTTAATCCCGCCGTTTACCCGCGCTTGGTTGAATCTCTTCATTTTGACATTCAGAGCACTGGGCAGAAATCATATTGCGTCAACATCCTGGCTGTTGCGGCGCCTTCATCAAAATCCATCCATCCATCCATCACTGATCATCACAATGCCTTGTTTTAATTAGACAGTCGGATTCCCCTGGTCTGTGCCAGTTCTGAGTTGATCGCTGGGCGCCAACCGAAGTGGGGTTTGGAACGGGAGACGGGTACTGCTGCTACCAAAGTCATAAAGACCCGGCACCCTCGCAGCTTAGCGCGTTCCATGGAAGGGCCGGAGACACGCCAGTTCGAACTCTTGGCTAGAGCGGCGAGAGGGCTAACGTCGCCCCTCGAATAGGCAACATCGAGCCGTTTTGGCCCCACCACCGTGCCAACCTCTCAGCATGGCACTGCGTGGGCCTAGCGGATGGATCCCTGACGACGCGCACTCCCTCCCTTGTTATCCTGAAGATGCCTTCCATTGTAAGGCGAAACGTCGATGATAATAAAGCAGCACATATATGAAGATTTCTGCTGAGTTTCCCTGTCTTTTAGTGTCTACAATTTCAACTATCAACTTTTATATCTGCCTGACCCAGGAAGCACCAATAAGTTTTTGCAGGTTTGTGCAGCCTCATATGAAGAATAAGGAACACCAGTATCTAAGCTTTCGAAGGACTCAACCCAACACCTAGCTGCCATGCAATGGCTTTTTATCCTGAAGATGCTTTCCATTGTAAGGCGAAATGTCTATGATAATAAAGCAGGGCATGTACGAAGATTTCTGCTGGTTTTCCCTGTCTTTTAGTATATATATATATATATATATATATATATATATATATATATATATATATATATATATATATATATATATATATATATATATATATATATATATATATATATATATATATATATATATATATATATATATATGGCAGATAGATAGATACATCACCGAAAATTCATGTACGATCCTTTTTCATGTTATTTGTTTCCTGAAGATAAATACTAGCAGGATGAATTATCTACCTAGTGCATACGTAACTATCGTGTTTTTATTATATTTCTAAGATTGCCACTGAAGTATAGTTCTAATCAAGCAGATATATATCCTAGCATATGTATATCTTTTTATTGAAAACAGAAGTATAGTTTAAAACTTCTATCCTATCCCCCAAATTCCTTTCACGTACCCTTGTGGGGTATGCGTACCCGAGGGTGAGAACACCCTTTTCTAGGGGATTGCGTGCTGGAGCGTTTCCGATAAGAACTTAGAATTGATATAACTAGATATGTGGATCCATATTTCTAGTTTCCATAGCCTTCTATCAAGCTTTTCCACGATATTCTTTTCTTACTATTCATGTATTTTTTTTACATGTTATACATTCTTTACCACAACTTAAGACAGTAAGTAATATTGATTTTAATGACACGTTGGACATTCTAAGCAACGTGTCATGTTTTGGTTTTGAGTCTTCTAAATTACTTACATTTTGTATACCCCTCTTTTTTTTTATTATCAAAACAGAACAACGCTGGACACTTCACAGTTTTCACAAATATGTTATACAAGAAGAATACTCTTGCTCGCGTCTTTACCTGGCGAGCATCCGTTTTCTCTGATCCGGAGAACTCGGTTCATCTAACCATTAAAACAACGAGTCATCCGGAGACTGCAAGACTCTTAATGAAGCATCCATCCTCTAAACCAAATTTCACTCAACCACTTTTCCCTGACAAAATCATAAATTTCCAGGGTTCTACTCTGACAGTAAGTATGTATAATTACTGATCTAGTATTAGAAGAGCGACAAATAGGTATATATCGGAGAAAGCTTAACAATTTTGTCACTCCATTGTCACAGATACTCGAAAATCTGACCCGTGATTTTAACTAAGGAACTCTAACTGCTCATTTATGTGTTAGTTAACTTTAATATTTTGATATTGTTTTGCATAGCTATATGTTTGAAGCCACCCTTTCGTGCTTAATACAGCAACACATGGAGTAACGCAATTGATAATGCATGTCAGTGTTTTGATGATCTTATTAAACATCCTTCCAACATAAACGAAGGTAACCAAGTAGTGGAAACATCATCTAACATTGGAAAACATAGTACATTTTCATATATCATAGTTTTACCCGTAACGGTCCTACATTTTCATATATCATAGTTTTACCCGTAACGGTCCAACGCTTCCGCTTTCCTGTCCACACTGCTATATGCAACGAAGATAAGATACAGGGAAATGCAACAAGTGTGCACGCAACTTAAAGCTTCCGACATGTTTTGCTAAGTGGTAAGAATGGTAAGTACAAGTAATTAAACTGAACAGAATTGCAATTGGAATTGCTGTGTCTATGTTCGCAACGATTTGATTTATTCTCGTGCCCACGATCTTAAATTTTCCAAGATTTCCACCATCTGGATACGACTTCAGAGTCACTGTCCAAAAATAATCTGTTGTCTACCTCTCACTTAACTCTTCAGACATTAAGATTTTTTTTATTATTTAAATTCAAAACTGAGCGCATTCTGCTTCTCTGTCCTTTCACCTCAATCCTTTGAGATTTCAGTGTTCACTACCATGTTTGGCTTTCCTCTTATGAACTAGCCGTTAACATTGCTATCCTTTACAACATAGAGTAACTGGTGCATCACCATACTCGTATTTCTGACTGTCTTGGAAATATGCCAAACATTCTTGATTTTTCATAAACTCAAATTTTGCTTTTGTTGTTATCTTATCTTATCCGATGGGTTCCTCGAATCACAATCTCATATGTATCTTGTCCTTTTTATCCAATTCCCTTCAAGATCCCCCAAAACGGAGGTGCCAAATGGGAGGACCTGCTGAGCTATTCTGCTAACTTTCCTTGGAACGACTAATATTTTCGTGTTAGAGAACCATCTCTGCATGCTGGACGCATACATCCCTCATTCTTTCTCTCAATTTGAACCTTCCAAACCTTCGTTTCACACAGCCTGTTCTCGTGCTATACATATAAAGAGGTTGCCCACAAAAGGCACTTTAACCTTCCACCTCCAGAACTTCATGCGCTCTATGTTTCTGCTTGTAATTATGACAAGTCTGTTCTCAAACTTACCAAACACTTCTTCATCAGTAGAAAATGTCTAAACCTTTCGAAATCTAACTCTCCCCGAAACTTCTGTCATCTGGCCCAAAACATCTAGTCTGAGTTGGCAGGTATACCGTCATTGTTTGATGTAAAGTCAGGTGAAATGCGCTTATATCTATCAACTGGTCTCAAAACTGGCTTCCTAAGGTTTCTGTTCTTCTCTGCAACTTTATCTCAAATTTTCTTTCCGAACGTTCTATTGCTGTTGTGGTAAACGGCCACTGTTCTCCTCCAACACCTATCAACAATGGTGTTCCTCAGGGTTATCTCCCGTCACCATTTCTTCCAATTTTTCACCAATGATCTTCTGTTCTGAGCCAAACTTCCTGCTCTGTTAACTACTATGATAATGATACTACCCTACACTTTTCCACTTTTTTTTTGAGATGACCATCACTTCAGGAATTTAACAGTTGCCGCAGGGACCCCTACAAAACGCCTGATGTTTAATTAATTATAGATTTATGATTTAAGGGACATACTAAACTTAGTAGTGTACAATCCTCAAAAACTCAATTCTTCCAAATTTGAACTAGACACAACATTCTAGGCCACTATCCCCCTCTCCTTCAATGATACTTAACTGTCCCCCTTTTACACTGAATATTGTCTGTCTTCATTTTATTTATAATCTTAACTGAAAACTACACATCTCATTTCTTACTAAAACAGCTTCAATGAAGTTAAGGGTTCTGAGGCGTCTTCGCCAGTTTTTCTAACCGACCCCTCCCCTCCGCGCTGCGCTTTCCCCACCAATTGCTGACTTTGTTCAAGGTCTTTATCCGTCCATAGAATATGGAGTGCTCTTCGCATGTATATGGGATTTCCATTCACAGTACCCTTAGATAGGATGGAATCAAAACTTTTTCTTCTTATCTATTCCTTTCCCCTGACTTATTAACTTGTTTTTGTTTTTTTTCTCACCGCCGGAATGTTGCATATCCTGCTCTCTTTTACCGCAACTTTCATGTTGACTGTTCTATTGACCTTATTAGCTGCGTTTTTTTTTCTCACCGCCGGAATGTTGCATATCCTGCTCTCTTTTACCGCAACTTTCATGTTAACTGTTCTATTGACCTTATTAGCTGCATGCCTCCACTTCTCCTGCGGTCTTCCTGCATAAGAATTTCTTCTTCCTCCCCCCCTTACTCTGTCCAAAACTTTAATGCAAGAGTTAACTAGTACTCTCAATCATTTATACTTTTGGTAAAATCTGGAACTTTCTACTTGCTTCTCTATTTCCAACTTCCTATGAATTGACTTCATATAAGAGTGGGCTTTCAATTTCAAGACTTAAATCTTTTCTTTTGGCTAAATTTCTATGACCTGCAAGAAGACTGGCAACTAATTTGGCCTTATTTTCATTATTGTTGCCCTTGGCCAGTTTTCTCCTCTTACATAATAATATAAAGTCTAGCTCAGTAGGGCATATGGGCATCTAATACCCGACTCACTTTAGAGGGAATGCATGAAGAACAACAATTAGCACTAGTCTTTGTAATCCTTTGAAGAGGGTGAAAAAAAAAGGTGTTGTTGTGGCGGTTATCGCAAAAGTGTCTGGGGACTAGATAATGATACACCATAGTGACGTTGCATGTACATATCGAACAAAAATACTGTATTCATTTCAAGGATGCTGTAGGTACAACATGAACCTATTTCACCGCTGATTCCTTCATTGTGCTAATTTCACAATTGATCTATTATTGTACTAATCACTTGAAAAAAAAAAGTAAGATTTGAACGAAATGTAGGCCACCGGTGTCAGTCAATTAGTAAACTTAATGACATAACTTTCTTATATGATAAATAAGCTTCATCATAATCACTATTATTGTTCACAGGTGGCAACATTCCACTTCCCGCCAGAGATCATGTATCGATACGATGGTGAAGGTAACGTGGTAGACAGATACGGAGGGAACGTCCGGATGGTAGAAACTGTCGCTGAGATATTCAACTTCTCAATACATTACGTAGAGCCTCCACATGGTTGGTGTGTGTGTGTGTGTGTGTGTGTGTGTGTGTGTGTGTGTGTGTGTGTGTGTGTAATTCACTGTAATTCACTGTTTGATCTGCTGCAGTCTCTGACGAGACAGCCAGACGTTACCCTACGGAACGAGCACAGAGCTCATTATTTCCGATCTTGGGATAGGTCTGAGACCAGGCACACACCACACCGCGACAACAAGGTCACAACTCCTCGATTTACATCCCGTACCTATTCACTGTTAGGTGAACAGGGGCTACACGTGAAAGGAGACACACCCAAATATTTCCACCCGGCCGGGGAATCGAACCCCGGTCATCTGGCTTGTGAAGCCAGCGCTCTAACCACTGAGCTACCGGGCCGTGTGTGTAGTGTATGTCAACATGTGTGACATGATACATGAGTGTAACTCAACATTGCAGGACTCGTATTTTCATATCCAGTTTTCCTTTTAAGACAAAGAATGATGGTAATGATAATGATAATAATGATACTACTACTACTACTACTACTACTACTGATAATAATTATATATACTAACTAATAATAATAATAATAATAGCAATAATAATAATAATAATGATAACAATAATGATAATAATAATAATAATAATAATATTGCATTGACATTTAGACATATTGGTGGGGGAGATGAGAAGAACCGAAACTGTAGGAAGTTGAACTTATTCCGTACAGGTTTTGCTTTTGGTTCCTTCAAGGTCACTGCTCAGTGGTGACTCAAGAGTAGGAAACGAGCCATGTTAACAATGCCATTAAGCTTATACCGGAGCCTGTACTCAGCCTCAACTATATGCAGTTGTCCATTCTATCATAGACAGACGTGTATATATGAAGATAAATAACATGTTCACTGACCAGCGCATATACTTGGAGCAAAACATCAGTATGACAGCCTTGTAGAGCACGAAGTTCAACGCCGTCGCGGCATCCGCATGCTATGCTATGCGGCATCCGCATGCGTGGCCACACATGGTGATATCACACCAAGAAAGATACGTGTACAACCTGTGATCTTATTAATGTGGAAACAACGAAAAAAAGCAGAAGGTAATGAAACTAGAAGCCTGGAGAACAAGCTTGAAGAGCATAAATGGAAAGCGGCTGAGGCCCAGAAGTTACGGAGGACCCTGAGAGATGACCCTGATCCCCATAGGAAAATCCTATGCATGGACCTGCAACAAACCCTTGTCTGTCCCAAGCTTACAACTGGCATGGCGTATTATAAAATGAAGATGAGTCTATAATTTTTGCATTTATGATGTGAAGCGTGGCCAATCAACCATGTGTGTATGGTATGGGACTGTTGCTGGATGTGGGTCTGATGAAGTTGGAAGTTGTTGGCTAAAGTGGCTTGACTTGAATAGTAATGACATTCAACACAGTGACGACCTTTGCTGACAACTGTGCTGGACAAAATAAGAATCATCCAGTGGTACTGACTGCACTACGGCAGGTACACAGCGGGAGGTTGAAGCATGTAGAGTTTGTCTTTCTTGTATCAGGCCACTCTTACATGCCATGTGATAGGTCGTTTGGACTTGTAGAGAAAAAAAATTCGCAGGTTTGAAGGTATTTTCACCCCAAACGACTATGTAGATATCATACAGTCTACACACAAAAAGTTTAGGGTAGTGAAGATGCAGCAAGAGGAGTTTTATTATAACTTGAATTCCCTTGTTAAAACTGTGACGAAGCGCAAGGCTTCTCAGGGGAAGTTTTCTAAATCATCCCAGCTAGTGGTGAAAGACGCGTACCAGGAGGGATTCCTCCTTAAGGACCACTACAGTGGTATTAATGAAGATTCTGCCAAAGTACGCTTGCAACCTGGCAAGAAATTCTATAACTTTGGGAACTTTCATCTTGAACACGTGAATATGATACGCAAGTGCAACCAGGAACGTTTGCTTAAGAAATCAAAAGTGAACCAACTAAAATCGCTTCTGCCGTTCTATCCTAATCCAAACAAAAGGGCATGTCTGAAAGGGTTGGTGGGACGACAGGAACAAATTGCACATGATGGACGTATACATGCATATAAGGAAGACCAATCTCTGGAAAACCCAGTGTAATATCATAGACTACGTCTATGATGAGGCAGATACTGAATAGGTCTCATGACACTCACCTGTCTTTATCATTATTTGTTGGGATTTGCATTTTTTCTGGCAAGAGGCATTATTAGATGACAAATAATCGAATTTTAAGGAATTTTCTTAACTAATTTCTTTAATTTCCAAATTATATTTTTGTTGTTATAATTATTTTCTGTGTCACAAGACTCATGTTATAATGTACAAACCATGAGCCTCAAAATGGTATAAGAATTATTATCCTAGCTGTTATAGTTTTGGAGAAAATCATTTTTATACTTTGAAAACTTCAGAGCCGTTTCCTGAGTATTTTAAGATATGGCGCTTGGGTATACTACTGCAGGCGACGCCTCAGTAATACCGAGAGGATTAGCATTGCACGGCCTGTCTCAGTCAGGTGTGTTTGAACGAGAGGTAGGATGGCCAGCTTTACTCAATTCATTAGGACAAAGTCACGTTTTTATCCGCAGATTATAGCGCAGGGCTTGCCATTTATTTCTTACTCTAAAGTCTAAACGATCCGTCGTATGGATGTTATGGTGGTGCATATTCGCATCGTGTCAGATACGCACAAATCTTTCGAAGGAAGTTGGAACAAAAGTTAATTTAGTTAATGACATTAACTCAATATAAGAAGGTATTCCAAAGGAAATTAGTAGATCAGCCATCTAAGAACCACGGATGTTAATCTAGTGACTGACATAAACTCGATATACAATGGTATATTGCAAAGTATACAGATCAGCCATTTAAGTTCCTCCAAAAATCTTGTGAACTGCTTAGGACTGGCGAACCCCAGGTAAAAACCCCTATGATAGAGTCTGGCACAGACCTCTGATCTCAAAACTACCCTCGTACGATTTCTATCCTTCTCTCGGTAACTTTATCTCAAGTTTCCGCTCCGATAGCTGCTGTGCAGACGGCCACAGTTCTTCTCCTAAATCTATTAATTGCTGCGTTACTCATTGTTCTGTCCTGTCACCCACTTTCTCCATTAATTATTAATGATCTTTTCTTAACCAAATTTATCGTTTTATCTACTCTTAAGCTGATGACCTCTTCCACACTGAATATCCTCGGCCTGTCGATTACTCATAATTAAACTGGAAATTTCACATTTCATCTCATACTGAAAAAAAAACATTTCTATGAAGTTATGCCTTTTCAGGCGTCTCGGCTAGTTCTTCTCTGTACAAGGACCTCAACATTCCATATATAAAGAGAATCTTCGCATGTCTGAAGGGCGGCCTTCCACTCACACATTCCTATTAAATAGGGTTGAATCAAAAGCTTTTCCTTTCATTAACTCGCCTCCTCTAACATACTGTCTTCAGCCTCTTCCTCACCACCGGAATGGTGCATCTCTTGCTATCTTCTATTACTATTTTCACTCGAACTACTTTTTTTTTTTTTTTTTTTTTTAATCTTGCTAACTGCATGCAACCCATCCTACTGCGGCCTCGCTGAACAAGGCTTTCTTTTTCCTCTCACCCCTGTTCTGTCCAACTCTTTAATGCAAGAGTTAAGCAGTAATCTCAATCATTCATACCTTTCTCTGGTAATCTCTAGAACTCCTTACCTATGTCTGTATTTCCAATGTCGAATGACTTGACTTGACTTCCCTTAAGAGAGGACATTCAAGTGGGTCGCTTTTTTTCTATTTTATTTATTTATTTATTTCATTTATTAATTGTCTTTATTTATTGGCTCTCACTAGTTGTCCCCACTTACACACACACACACACACACACACACACACACACACACACACACACACACACACACACGGCTCAGTAGCTCAGTGGATAGAGCGCTGGCTTCACAAGCCAGAGGACCGGGGTTCAATTCCCCGGCCGGGTGGAGATATTTGGGTGTCTCCTTTCACGTGTAGCCCCTGTTCACCTAGCAGTGAGTAGGTACGGGATATAAATCGAGGAGTTGTGACCTTGTTGTCCCGGTGTGTGGTGTGTGCCTGGTCTCAGGTCTATCCGAAGATCGGAAATAATGAGTTCTGAGCTCGTTCCGTAGGGTAACGTCTAGCTGTCTCGTCAGAGACTGCAGCAGATCAAACAGTGAATTACACACACACACACACACACACACACACACACACACATATGTATCCATCTATCTATCTATCTATCTATCTATCTATATATATATATATATATATATATATATATATATATATATATATATATATATATATATATATATATATATATATATATATATATATATATATATATATATATATATATATATATATATATATATATATATGTTTATATAATATATATATATATATATATATATATATATATATATATATATATATATATATATATATATATATATATATATATATATATATATATATATATATATATATATATATATATATATATATATATATATATATATATATATATATATATATATATATATATATATATATATATATATATATATATATATATATATATATATATATATATATATATATATATATATATATATATATATATATATATATATATATATATATATATATATATATATATATATATATATATATATATATATATATATATATATATATATATATATATATATATATATATATATATATATATATATATATATATATATATATATATATATATATATATATATATATATATATATATATATATATATATATATATATATATATATATATATATATATATATATATATATATATATATATATATATATATATATATATATATATATATATATATATATATATATATATATATATATATATATATATATATATATATATATATATATATATATATATATATATATATATATATATATATATATATATATATATATATATATATATATATATATATATATATATATATATATATATATATATATATATATATATATATATATATATATATATATATATATATATATATATATATATATATATATATATATATATATATATATATATATATATATATATATATATATATATATATATATATATATATATATATATATATATATATATATATATATATATATATATATATATATATATATATATATATATATATATATATATATATATATATATATATATATATATATATATATATATATATATATATATATATATATATATATATATATATATATATATATATATATATATATATATATATATATATATATATATATATATATATATATATATATATATATATATATATATATATATATATATATATATATATATATATATATATATATATATATATATATATATATATATATATATATATATATATATATATATATATATATATATATATATATATATATATATATATATATATATATATATATATATATATATATATATATATATATATATATATATATATATATATATATATATATATATATATATATATATATATATATATATATATATATATATATATATATATATATATATATATATATATATATATATATATATATATATATATATATATATATATATATATATATATATATATATATATATATATATATATATATATATATATATATATATATATATATATATATATATATATATATATATATATATATATATATAGTGTTATTGGTGATAGGATATGTAAATTTTTTTTGTAATGAGTTTGGATTTTGATGTATTTATTCTTGGAATATGGCCGTGCAGGTATCCTGTGGGGATACGAACTGACAAATGGATCTTGGACGGGTTTGGTGGGCGTGTTTGAGAGAGGTGATGCGGACATAGGCATTGCTAACCTTTTCATCTCGGATTTGGGAGGACGACACAAGCATCAACACTATACTTCATCTTACGGACAGCAGGTAGCTATTGTTATTGGCTGTTATTGTAACGCACCAACAAATATGTTTTTGTGAAATGTCAGATATAAATAATTATAAGTTTTCTCTATTTGATAATGAAAAATTAAGAACCTCCACGTAATGTTTAATAAATTTTGGTCAACACAGAACATTATGCACATCGCCCACTTTAATTTATTTCTTAGTACTTTAAGCTATAACTACTGTTGTGATATGTTTTAATCGTATCAATCTACTCTGTATACTAATATATTGTAAGTGTAGTATATTTTTTTATATACCTGTTGTCATTCTTTCACCTATTTTGTTTATCGTCGAATCATCAGGTTGTCCTGCAGTTAGTCGTGGTAACCTGGGGGTCGCCTCGGCCCCCTGGATGTGCGGATGGAAGCCCTTGTATATTTATATATATATATATATATATATATATATATATATATATATATATATATATATATATATTTTTTTTTTTTTTTTTTTCCCTTAACGTAGGGAAGAGGGCCAGCCAAGAGCAAAAAAAAAAAAAAAGTTAGAAAAAGGCCCACTTGAGCGCTGGCTCTCCAAAGAGTTCAAGAAGTGCCCAAACCGTCAGAAATTAGGGGAGCAAATGCCTCGATACCTCCCTCTTAAAAGAAGACAAGTTGTAGTAGGAAATACAGATGCAGGGAGGGAGTTCCAGAGTTTACCATTGAAAGGGATGAATGATTCAGCGTACTGGTTAACTCTTGCATTAGGGAGTAGGACAGAATAGGGATGAGAGGAAGAAGAAAGCCATGTGCAGCGTGGCCACAGGAGGAGGGGAGGCATGCAATGCAGTTAGCAAGATCAGTAGAACAGTTACCATGAAAATAGCGATAGAATATAGAGGGATGCAACATTTCGGCGGTGAGAAAGAGACTGAAGACAGTTAGTCATAGGAGGGGAGTTGATGAGACGAAGAGCTTTCGATTCCACCCTATCAAGCAAAGCTGTGTGACTGGAACCCCCCCAAACATGCGAAGAGTACTCCATACAGGGACGGATAAGGCCCTTATACAGAGTAAGCAGTTGGAGGGGCGAGAAAAACTGTCGGAGACGCCTCAGAACACCTAATTTTCATAGAAGCTGTTTTAGCAAGAGATGAGATGTGAAGTTTCCAGTTAAGATTATGAGCAAAGGACAGACCGAGGATATTCATTGTGGAAGAGGAGACAGTTGAGTGTCATTGAAGAAGAGGGATAGTTGTCTGGAAGGTTGTGTCGAGTTGATAGATGGAGGAATTGAGTTTTGAGGCATTGAAAACTACTAGATTTTCTCTGCCCCAATCGGAAATCTTAGAAAGATCGGAAGTCAGGCGTTCCGTGGCGTCCCCGCGTGATCTGTTGATTTCCTGAAGGGTTGGACGTCTCTGAAAGAACGTGGAAAGATGTAGGTGGTATCATCAGCGTAGGAGTGGATAGGGCAAGAAGTTTGGTTAAGAAGGTCATTAATGAATAATAGAAAGAGAGTGGGTGACAGGACAGAACCCTGAGGAACACCACTATTAATAGGTTTAGGAGAAGAACAGTAGCCGTCTACCACAGCAGCAATAGAGCGGTCGGAAAGGAAACTTGAGATAAAGTTGCAGAGAGAAGGATAGAAGCCGTAGGAGGGCAGTTTTGAAATCAAAGCTTTATGCCAGACTCTATCAAAAGCTTTTGATATGTCTAACGCAACAGCAAAAGTTTCACCGAAATCTCTAAAAGAGGATGACCAAGACTCAGTAAGGAAAGCCAGAAGATCACCAGTAGAGCGACCTTGACGGAAGCCATACTGGCGATCAGACAGAAGATTGTGAAGTGACAGATGTTTGAGAATCTTCCTATTCAGGATAGATTCAAAAACTTTAGACAAGCAAGAGATTAAAGCTATAGGACGGTAGTTTGAGGGGTTAGAACGGTCACCCTTTTAGGAACAGGCTGAATGTAGGCGAACTTCCAGCAGGAAGGAAAGGTAGAAGTCGATAGACAAAGTTGGAAGAGTTTGGCCAGGCAAGGTGCAAGCACAGAAGCACAGTTTTTGAGAACAATAGGAGGGACCCCATCAGGTCCATAAGCCTTCCGAGGGTTTAGGCCAGCAAGGGCATGGAAAACATCATTACGAAGAATTTTGATTGTAGACATGAAATAGTCAGAGGGAGGAGGAGAGGGAGGGACAAGCCCAGAATCGTCCAAGGTGGAGTTGTGAGCAAAGGTTTGAGAAAAGAGTTCAGCTTTAGAGACAGAAGAGATGGCAGTGGTGCCATCAGGATGAAATAAAGGAGGAAAGATGAAGAAGTGAAGTTATTTGAGATGTTTTTGGCTAGATGCCAGAAGTCACGAGGAGAGTTTGAGTTTGAAAGATTTTGACATTTCCTATTTATGAAAGAGTGTTTGGCAAGTTGAAGAACAGACTTGGCATGATTCCGGGCAGAGATATAAAGTGCATGAGATTCAGGAGATGGAAGGCTCAAGTACCTTTTGTGGGCAACCTCTCTATCATGTATAGCACGAGAACAGGCTGAGTTAAACCAAGGTTTAGAAGGTTTAGGTTGAGAAAAGAATGAGGAATGTACGCCTCCATGCCAGATACTAACACCTCTGTTATGCGTTCAGCACAAAGAGATGGGTCTCTGACACGGAAGCAATAATCATTCCAGGAAAATCAGCATAATACCTCCTCAGGTCCCCCAACTGGCAGAGGCACCTTCGCTTTGGGGATCCTGCGGAGGATTGGAAAAATAGGACAAGATACAGAAATGAGATTGTGATCGGAGGAGCCCAACGGAGATGAAAGGGTGACAGCATAAGCAGAAGGGTTAGAGGTGAGGAAGAGATCAAGAATGTTGGGCGTGTCTCCAAGACGGTCAGGAATACGAGTAGGGTGTTGCACCAGTTGCTCTAGGTCATGGAGGATAGCAAAGTTGAAGGCTAGTTCACCAGGGTGGTCAGTGAAGGAGAGGAAAGCCAAAGCTGGTGGTGAACATTGAAATCTCCAAGAATGGAAATCTCAGCGAAAGGGTAGAGGGACAGAATGTGCTCCACTTTAGAAGTTAAGTAGTCGAAGAAATTACTATAGTCAGAAGAGTTAGGGAGAGATAAACAGCACAGATGAATTTAGTTTGAGAGTGACTGTTAAGTCGTAGCCAGATGGTGGAAAATTCGGAAGACTCAAGAGCGTGGGCACGAGAGCAAGTTAAGTCGTTGCGTACATAGACGCAACATCCAGCTTTGGAATGAAAATGAGAATAGAGAAAGTAGGAGGGAACAGAGAAGGGCTACTGTCAGTTGCCTCAGACAGCTGTGTTTCGGTGAGGAAAAGAAGATGAGGTTTAGTAGAGGAGAGGTGGTGTTCCATAGATTGAAAATTAGATCTAAGACCGCGAATGTTGCAGAAGTTAATGTAGAAAAAGTTGAGGGAAGTGTCAAGGCATTTGTGGTCTTCAACAGGAGAGGTGTCCGACCTGAGGACATTTTTGGTCCCCTCCCCAGAGGGGGACTCCGAGGCGTTGTTTATTTCGGGTCCCATTTTTCCTTTATTTTTTTTTATTTGGAGTGAAGGGTGTATGTGTGGTAAGTGCATGTAGTTTTGTGTGAAGAAGGAGAGCTGTCTTTAGAGGGTAGGCTGTGACTACCCCCATGAGTTGTGAGACACAAAGGGAAACATTCAATGAGATCACAACTAGCTTTAATGGAAGGTTCACAGCACCTCCTGAACTAGTGCTATTAGATCTCACTGGGAGTAAGTTATTGTTTCGGTATGTGTCTACTACCCCCTCCATACTAGACCATGGCTGTGCTCACCTATGCACGCATCATCTCTCAAGATTTGTGGCTTTGTTCCTTTTCTCCTGCCATGATGTGCTCTCCCACATGCTATCTCCCTGCCTCATCCGCGTGCTGTATACAATGTTGCAGCTTCCTTGCCCTTACTTAAGCTTGCTTTCTGCTACAAGCAACTGTCCGAAGTACTCTGTGCTACGTGATATCCGCTACTCTATGCTTCTCCTTTGTGAATGGTGAGCCTGTGCTCCTGACGCCATGAGCACCCTGGCACCCACCTACCAGCTACCGACGCCTGGCCCACGCAGCTGCGTGTGCAAATTCATCGTGTGCCAAGGACATCGTGTTCCTGCTGGGTGGATATGCTTTGTTTACCTACACATCGCCCCCAGCCCGCCTTCCTAGCCACCCAGGTGCCCGCGCCTGGTCGCATATTCCTGAACTCTGGAGTAGCATATACAGGCTCTACCCCTTCGGCCGTCACCCTTCGGCTAAGTTCCTCCCCTGGTATATTACAGTGATCTCATATATAACCTTTGAAAACGCCCTTATAGTTGTATAAATGAGAGGTAATTTATAAATATGCTCTGGCCTTATGCGATTAAGTTTCCTCCTTTCGTAAGGTACCATTATATAAAAAGCACATGGTGTAATAAGTTTGGGGAATGGTAACATTGCATACTTCGGCAATGTTATTCACAATTCCGCCTCACAAACTCGAGATAACGAATTTGAATGTATCATATTTAGCTAGAACAAATGTACTTGCACGTTGTATGATTTAAAAAAAAATTGTATAATAATAAGGTATATAGTAGCCTATTGGCATTTCACTTAAGCTACATTGCTTACAACATTAATTTTTATTACCGATAAACACCCTCAGGGAAGTGAGTACTTCAATGTTTGCTTCTAATCAACATACAAATATCTTCAAAATCTCTCTCTCTCTCTCTCTCTCTCTCTCTCTCTCTCTCTCTCTCTCTCTCTCTCTCTCTCTCTCTGGGTTGTGTTATATACGAGTATATATATATATATATATATATATATATATATATATATATATATATATATATATATATATATATATAACTTGGAATATCATGAGCTTACTAATATTTGTATGTGATTCCACTATAACAGACAACATGCTTCATGCTCAAGAAAGAAACAAAGATGCCCCGCTGGCAGTCCCTTGCACTGCCCTTTAAGGGAGATACGTGGGTAGCCGTGTTAGTGATGGCTCTCTTCTTGGGCCCAATTTTCTTCGTTCTGTCTCGGCCACGCGTCACCAGGTATGCAGGAGAAACTTGAATAGGGGATGACATGTTTCCTTATATTTCTTATAATCTTAAAACATGCTCATACATTGTAAAGTGGCCCTAAGAATATTTAGCATTTTCTAGATAACCAGTTATTTCAGGTGTTGATAATGATGCAACCACCACCACCACCACTACTACTACTACTACTACTACTACTACTACTACTACTACTACTACTACTACTACTACTACTACTAAAAATAATAATAATAATAATAAGAAGAAGAAGAACAAGATAATAATAATAATAATAATAATAATAACAACAACAATAATAATAATAATAATAATAATAATAATAACAACAACAATAACAGCAACAACAAAAATAATAATAATGATAATAATAATAATAATAATAATAATAATATGGTATTATAGTAATAAATATCGTGTGTTATGTATGGCACGGAACACACAAGTCCAAATTTTGAGACCACTGGCAAAAATCTAAAAAAAGATACATGAAAACCAAATGTAGTCAATGTTCTGTTTGCCCATAAGCGGTCACGAGTTAGCAGTGTCGTGCGTTCAGAAACTCTCACACTGTTTTCTCAGGGGGTGTTAACATAAACACAGCTTGAATTTTCACTATATTAACAGTACAATTATTTACACTAAACTAAGATAGTCTGTACGCTCATGACTCTGGCAGTCGCTAGGAAAGTCACGGCCGACTAACCTAACCTAACCTAACCTAACCTAACCTAACCTAACCTAACCTAACCTAACCTGTAGTGTGATCGCTAGTCTCCAACTACCGTCTTCTTCAGACAACTCACTGACACCTGTGACCGACTTATACATTTAAGAACAGTTACAAATGCATTGGCTACAATCGTTAAAGTATTACATAATTATAAATAAAAAAAATAAAATATATGTTAGTACTAAATGTATGTCTTGGCAAGTTATAATTACACACACACACACACACACACACACACACACACACACACACACACACACATATATATATATATATATATATATATATATATATATATATATATATATATATATATATATATATATATATAACCCAGCAACCAGAGATTTCACACTGAACCTGTGGGAATGGACACTGACTTAGCATGAACTCCTTAGGAAGTGCAAGCAAAGGAAAGAAAAGGAATGTGCACTTATAGGAATTTTTTGCTTCTCACGGCTGTGTAAAAACAAGGGAATGGATGAACGTTTTCTTGAATTAAAGAGCCTTATTCAGTTATGAAATACAAAAGAGAATATTTTTTAGCGAGGTTACAGCTCATGGTAAATTAACATTAACTCTTATTTTACCAGATCTAGAGCTATTATGCCTTGCTGAGAGTCAGTTATTATTTTGGCAGGCATCTATATATCCTAGCATCCAGAAATTTATGTTTTGTATTGTTTAATATATATATATATATATATATATATATATATATATATATATATATATATATATATATATATATATATATATAGAGAGAGAGAGAGAGAGAGAGAGAGAGAGAGAGAGAGAGAGAGAGAGAGAGAGAGAGAGAGAGAGAGAGAGAGAGTTTGAAGTAAAATTATCATTTTCTATTTAAACTCTAATGATGATTCGGGAAAAACCGTAATCCTTTCCTCAGACAAATATAGCAAGAAAAGGTGATGCAGCACTACCTTGTCCCATCGGAATAGAGAGCTCTGGAGACGCTTGAAATCCGAGACTGAAGGCTGGGCGTATCTTGATGTATTACTTGGTTCAGTGTAGATTCACCAAACCATAAAATGTAAAGTTTGAAGAAAAACCGCAGTAAAATCACCATTTTCTATTTAACTCTTGCGACGTTTAGGGACAAGCATGATCCCACCCTCAGACAAATTTAGCACTAAGCGGTAATCCAGCGCTGCCTCGTCCTTTTGGAGTAGGGATTTTTGGAGACGCCAGAAGTCCGAGATACGCCGTCTCCAGTCTCGGAACTCCAGAGATCTCTTTGAAGGGACAAGGCAACTCTGGATCATCGCTTGCTAGATTTGTCTGAGGATGGGATTGCGTTTGTCCCAAAGCATCATAAGTTTAAACAGTGAGTTTTCGGTGTTTTTTCTTCAACCTCTACACTTTATGCTTTGTCAGATCTACACTCAACCTAGTAATTAAATCATGATACGGCCAGTCTGGAGTCTCGGATTCCCAGCGTCTCCAGAGATCTGTACCCCTTAAGGATAAGACAGTGCTGAATCACCACTTATTACCAAAATTCTCAGAGGATGGTATTACGTTTGTCCCAAAACGTCACAAGAGCTCACCATCGTGGTGAACTAGTCTTCAACTTTGTTATCCTCCATGACCTAAAGTAACTGGTGCAACACCCTACTCGTATTGCTGACCGTCTTAGAGATACTCCCAACATTCTTGATCTTTTCCTTAGCTCGAATCCTTTCGCTTATGCTGTTACCCTATCTTCTCCATTATGCTCCTCCGATCACAACCTCATATATGTATCTTGTACTATTTCCCCAATCCCTTCTAAGGATCCTCCAAAGCGCAGATGCCTGTGGTAGCAAATTTTCACTCTGCCAGGTATTATGGTGATTTTCCCTGGAATAATTACTCGAACATTTTCCTTCACAGAAACCCGTTTTTGTGTGGTGAACGCATAACAGAGGTGACAATGTCCGGCATGTAAACGCAAATTCCTCACGCTCTTTCTTAAACAAAATTTTCTAAAGGTTGGTTTAACATAGCCTGTTCTCGTGCTATACATGAGAGAGAGGTTTCCCACAAAAGGTACTTGATCATTCCATCACCTGAATCTCCAATTACTTTACTTATTCATCTTTCTGTCCTTTGTTTAATCCTGATGGCACCCTGCCATCTCATCTGTCTCTAAAGATTAACTCTTCTCTCAAACCATTGCTAACATCTCCACCTTGGATGATTCTGGACTTGTCTCTCCCTCTCCTCCTCCCTCTGACTATTTCAAGCCTACAATTAAAGTTCTTCGTAATAATGTTTTCCATGTCGGAAGGCTTATGGACCTGATGGGGTCCCTCTTATTATACTCAAAAACTGCACCTTGCCTAACCAAACTCTTTCAACTGTCTATCGATTTATACCTTTCCTTCATGCTGGAAGTTTGCCTACATTCAGCCTGTTCCTAAAAAAAATGTGACCGTTCTAATCCCTCAAACTACCGTCCTATAGCTTTAATCTTTTATTTGATTCTTAAACATCTGTCACTTCACAATTTTCTATCTGATTGTTAGTATGGCTTCCGTCAAGGTCGCTTTACTGGTAATCTGGCTTTCCTTACTGATTCTTGGTCATCCCCTTTAACAAATTTGAGTGAAACTTTTGATGTTGCGTTAGATATATAAATAGCTTTGGTTACAAAAATGTTGTTATACGGTTTATATCCTTCTCTTTGCAACTTTACCTGAAGTTTCTTTCCTGACCATTCTAATGCAGCCGTGGTAGACGGCCACTCTTCTACTCCTAAATATATTGACAGCGGTGTTCCTCAGGGTTCTGTCCTGACATCTACTCTCTTTATATTATTCATTATGTCCTTATTTGCCAAGCCTTTTGCTCTATCCACACCTACGTTACAATTTTCCACGTTTTTTTTTTTTTTTTTCTTCAGAGATAACTAACCCTTCAGGAAGTCAACAGATCACTTAGGGATGCCACAGAACGCCTGCCTTCTGATCTTTTTAAGATTTCTGATTGGGGCAGAGAACACTTAGCAGTGTTTAACACGTTCAGTGCGGTACGACCCACTGGTGGGTCATTGTTTACTATCCATTCATGCGGTATGATCCACCGGTGGGATATTACATGATTTTTTTTATTTATTTATTTATTTATTTTTTTTTTTTTTTTGAGATTATGAATGAAATTTGTATTTTACTCATATGTTACTAGAACAGAGACATTTATAAGGTATCTTAGTAAACAGTTTGACAAATTTCATGATTTTATTGAAAATCCAAGTTACAAAAAAAAGTTGTCCAAACTTAATAGTAATCAAAATCAATATTCCCACTTATCCTACATAATATGAGATGTAAACCAAATATGAGATAGAAATAATACAAACTAAATGTGAAAAAATGTGGTAAGACTTTTCCTGCTCGACTAAGTAAATACATAACACCCATAGAATCATTTCAAGCATGCTTGGTAGCAAAACATGACAAACACATATAAGGATTTCCCTCACACAACTGACAAAGTGGACACTTTTTTTGCTTTCTTTGCAGCCACCTTGCTACCTTCATTTATTGTTATTATCTCATAGCAGCTTACACATCTTTTCCTTGAGGCACGTTTTGGCCCTTCAGCTTCTACCAGGTAATGCTGCTGCTCTATTTGGATCCTTCCAACAGATGCTCGTTTTTTTCCAGGTCTTATATTTTCCTGAGAAGAGCCAGTCAGCAGTGACAATATTAGAGACTCTTGAAAGCTAAGTAATGATACAGGCTTTCTAGAAAAGTACTTATTATAGAGTGTCCAAGCATTCACCACTGAAGTTCCAGCTATGAGTTCTACAGCAATCTTTCTGTACCATTTTTTTGTTTTGCGTAAGGCTGTGTAATAACTTGACATCTGGTCTGACACATATACCCCTTTTTTTATTTCATTGTATTCAACAACACTCTTAGGTTTTACTGCAACAACTCCATTTCTTCCATGCTCTCCAGTTGGTATCAAAGTATCATCATGTTCTGGTACAGTGGACAATGTGAGAACACTTCTCTTATCTTTCCAGTGAAAGACTTTGACTCCTTTATCATTTTGCAGCGAGACCATATCCCCTTTCTTTATCTTTGCTTTTGTTACCTCACATGGCAGTCCCTTGCGTGTCTTCCGAACTGTACCACAGAGATATGTATTCCTTGATAACAAGTGCTCTGCAAGTGTGACTGATGTGTAATAATTGTCACAATACAAAGTCATACCCTTGTCAAGCAGCGGCAACATCAGTCTGACACACAAGGAGTCTGTAACACCTAAATTTTGGTATATGTCAGATTTGCCACAGTAAACTTCAAGGTTCCATGTGTACCCATCTGCATTGCAAAGTTTGAATATTTTCGATCCATATTTGTGGCTTTTACCTTGAATATATTGCCTAAAATAAATTCTTCCTCTGAAAGGTACCATTGTCTCATCAACTACTACCTTTGCCCCTGGCTTGTACACATTTTGAAATCTTTCAACAATCATGTCATAGAGTGGCTTCACTTTTGTATATTTTGTGTTGGTCTGCAATATTGTCAGAAAAATGCATGAGACTCAAAAGAGGTTGAAATCGGTCCCGACTCATTGTGTCAGAGAATAGTTCCCTTTCATACATTTTGCTTTTGGACCAGTAATGATGCATTTCTGGATAAGGGACTATTCCCATGTAAAGAAAAATTCCCATCATTTTTTTTATTTCTAGTCTATCAGTAGGAACCCAATCCCGAAGCCTTGATTTTCTTGTTAGCCTACGGGATGAAAGTTTCTGAGAAGCATACCTGTTAGTTTCTCTGACTATTTCATCTATGATTTCATCAGTAATAAATAATGAATAAACATCAATTGGCAAGATACAATTGTCTAAGGACTGTGGAGTTATACACAATTCTTCCTTTCCTGTGAATGAAAAAGCTCTCTGATATGAAGTAACACTCTTCCAATTACCAATAGAGGATGCAGATACATCAGATGCATCGGCAGTTTCATCATCATCAGTGTTAACTGAGACTTCATCAGAGTTATTCATCAGAGTTATAATCAGAGTTATCATCATCTGATTCAGATTCTTCTGTCCTGTAAGAAGAATCAGACGTATCATCCAAACTTGCATCATCTTTATCATCATCATTGTTGCCAATGCCATTCCTCGAAGTCGATGGTGAATTCCCGTAGAACGTCCGTTTATCCATATTTCTTTTTTTCCGAAAATGTAAAAAGAGAATGCATTGACAAAAAAAAATACATAATACATAATGCCCACCCGCGGGTCATATTGTAACAAAAACAAAAATATTAGGTACTATTGCGATGTGACCCACCCGTGGTCACACGAGTTGTATGCCCACCAGTGGGTCATGCCGCAGTGGAACATTATATTTTGTTTTACAATGCGGTATGACCACCCGTGTACAAACAATTGTATGCTCGTATCTGAATCTGTAGACACCATGGAGTGCACATACACCTCAATTCACGTCGGTGGCTCGCGCCAAGTCCGCCAATTGGAGACAACGGAGAGCCTTTGTTGCAGCAATGGGAGAGAATCGGGCGCGCTGCCAGATGCACGGAACGTGTTAATACTTAAAAAGCTTTATTCTTCCATCTATAAACTCGACACAATCTTCCAGACAACAATCTCCTCTTTTTAATTGACACTCATCTTCTGCAACGAATATCTTCCGTCTGTCCTTTACTTACAATCTTCACATCTCATATATTGCCATTTCCATGTTCGTATGACTTGATTTCGTTTTAAGAGGGAGGTGTCAAGACATTTTTCTCATAGTTTTGGCCAACTTTTAATAACTTCAAGTAACTTTAAGGGAACTAGCAATCCAGTGGAGCTTTTTTTCCATTTTTGTTGCTCTTTGCGAGTCTCCCGTCTTGCAAACAAAAGTAAACGTCGGATTTCCGGCGTCTTCAGATACTTCTACTCTAAAGAGACAAGGCAGTGCTGGATCACTGTTTATTTGTAATGTTTTTTCTGAGGGTGGGATTACGTTTGCCCTAAAATGTCACAAGAGTTTAAATAGAAAATAGTGATCTTACTGTGGTTTTCCTTCAACCAATATATATATATATATATATATATATATATATATATATATATATATATATATATATATATATATATATATATATATATATATATATATGACTTTTCTTTTTCATTTACATTAAGCTGGCGACATAATCCCATTTTGATTTAATTGTATTCTATCGTTCTCTCTATAAATGGAAGCAACGAAAAGCTCAACGGACAATCCTTGGCATACATCAACCTTTACACTTTTGGAGTTCATCTGAAAGTTGCTCAAACTCAACTTCCGGTTCGCGTCAGTCTCCAGGTACATACTTTACCTTTACACGTAACAGTCATACATCTCTTAATCAAAAATAAATTCTAAATCGCCATATGCCAAAATGAAAGATTTACTAAACTCAACATTTAAATTTACGTAAAATAGATATTCTTATTTCTTTATATAAACTGGTAATGAATAAAATAAAAAATAGATAAATAAAATAAGATATACATATATCTATAGATCCAGTTTTTTTTATTTGTCCCCAGATATTCGTTGGCATCATGTGGGTGTATGTTATAATAGTCTTGGAAGCATATAGTGCAAAACTGGTGTCCTTTCTTACCGTGGAAAGAATCCCCCCTGGTGTTAACACATTTGATGAACTCCATCGCTCCTCTCTTCCTATTTATGGTAATACGCCTTTCTATAAGGACAATCTGGCACTCTCCCAAAATCTACACGCAAGAGTAAGTCCATATAGATTTTTTCCTTACTGTATTAAATGTGTGTGTGTGTGTGTGTGTGTGTGTTCGCGCAAGGGGCTCTGGTCATGAGCGAGTGAAAAAAAAAAAAAAAAAAAAACGTTATCATGCCGTCTGTTCTAAAACTTGCCAAACACTGCCATTAATAAAACAAGTAAAAATCTTTCGAAATCCAACTCTCCTGGAGACTTATGACATCTGACCATAAGCATCATATATATATATATATATATATATATATATATATATATATATATATATATATATATATATATATATATATATATATATATATATAACCAGGTAGGATGTTTTCTTGAAGGCAGACGAGGTTAAAATCTATAGTGTACTCTCCTTGTTTAAGTTTTGTAGTGTTCAGTTTCTATTTGCCGAACTGTTTTCTTTGTGCCTTCTTGTAGTTGAAGTAACAACTGTAAGATGGATTGCTGCGACGTTTTGGAGTTGTCTAACTGCATTTTCAGGCAGAAGTAATGTTTTTTTTTTTTTTCTTCTTTTTTTTTCGGGGGGGCACCACCCTGGCATGGGTATTAGGCCATTAGGTTAGGTTATTCATATTAGTTTGGTACTTACATTAAATTATTTTAATTTATTATTTTATTTTTTTTTTTTACTTCGCCACAGACTCTTTGACATCATCAATGTATGGTGCAGTTTTTTCAATGGGTAGATCAGCATCCAGCATCTGTAACCCTGCATTTTGGAGCTGTCCGCTTAGAAGATCCACCTTGAACAGCTGCTTAAAGTACTCAGCCCAACGAGCCATCTGCCTATCTGCATCCGATACGAGGTGGCCATCTGCTGCTCGGATAGCGCTCGCCTGAGATGTAGACTTGAAGCGGAGTTTCTTCAGGGCTCGATAGGCAGGTGGGAGGTCATTAGCATTTAAATGCTACTCTACATCTTCAGCGAGACCCCTGACATACCTCTCCTTAGGAAAGCTCTAGTCCTTCGTGACAGAGCCTTGTACTGGTCGCAGTTCCCAGCAAGTCTGGCAGCGTGATTCTCCTCAATACAGTCCAGCGTCTCTACCGAGCTAAAGCCACTCCGCTCCCCAATGCATTTTTTGGCAGCCTTAAGAGTCTCGCTTTTGAAGGTATCCCATAGCTCTACCGGGTCCTCGATGGTGTCGAGCAGTCCAAACCGATTGGAGCTTGTCACTGCACTGTGGAACACAGTGGAGGCTTTCAGGACTTGACATGCAGCATGTGTGCAGCAACAACAAGCCGCAAAGAACTCAGCACTCCGAAAAACCAATGAGTACTAACAATGATATGGACGATCTCCTTTGCTACCCCTCCAGAGGTGCAGCGCTGGTCTCTGATACCAAGAACCTGCCATTCTAAACTTTCTGGATCTTACAAGATTCAGAAGGAAAGAGTTGTTTCTGGTACCAGAGCCATGGGGACCAACACAGAACTCGTAGCCCAGCTCCCTGTGCCAGTGACAGCATTAAGTCGCCCAAGACAGTAAATGCATCACGACAGGGACACTGGTCCAGTACAGAGTCGAGTTTGGCATTGGACGTCTCCTTCTCTTCAGTCTCACATACCTCAGTAGCTGTTACGTTCACCGGTTAAACTGGTAAGATTGGCATCGGAGAGCCGGTGAACAATAACAATAAAAAAAACACTGCAGGTTCAACTGGTGAGGAAATGCAAAGGGGTCACTTTAAAAGCTACTTTAATAACCCATAATGAAATTGACACATATATAACAAGAAACATGAAACACAGATATATAACATGAAACACAGGAAAATGACATACACATATACATATAACACAGTAATAAATACAACAATAAAGAACCCAACTTAATACCTAACAATAATCCTAATCCTATATAGAGGCAATGTGGAAAACACGGACGAGGGAAGTGATACTTATGCGGTGTCGCAGTGGTGAAATGCTGGGTGATGGTTGATCCCACGGCAGAACCAAGAGGCGTTGTGTTCACTGGTTGAGGCTTGGATCTCAACTGCCAATCCAGAAAACCAAGAGCTGGCTCAACACTTTCGGTTGAGTCGAAAGGGGCCGCGTGAATCCAACTTCGGGACAGTAGCCGGGCTTCATGAAACGGTGACGTGGAAGGTTCACGAGACGGTGGCGTGGAAGGTTCACGAGACGGTGACGTGGAAGGGGAGGCGGAGAGGTGGCGAACGAGGTAACAAGCGGAGGAGGTGATGGTAGTAATGCATGTTACGGGCGGGCCGTAACATTTCCTCCCCCCTAAGACCTCCGTAATGGGCTCATGAAGGAGGTGAGACGGAGATCTTGATAAGGCGTCGGCGATGATGTTGTCCACCCCACCACCAGACACAGCACCTCGCAAAGGAAGAACCTGCAGAAGCTTGAAGCGCACATCGGAGGAGACGATGACGAGGAGGCGATACACGAGCCAGACAGCGGTGATGGTGGTGAGAGAGACCAGCCAGAACCAGATGAAAATGTAGATCTTCTCGTTGATGATGTTAACCGCCAGCACACACATGGTGTCGTGGGTCTCGATGGTTCCCGAAGGCCGAACTTCCTGAAGGTGCACTTGGTGACTCTGGGGAAGATGCGTGTCATGGGATCGATGCGCTTCTCGGGGTCCATGTCAGGGAAGTTGATGACCTCCGTGCCGTAGGTGAGGAAGGTGCCGCCCAGGAACAGGTCGGTGAAGTAGATGTTGCCCTCAAGTCCTGAGTTATGTAATTTATAGCCCTCTGGAAGGTGGCGGGAGCATTAGACACGCAAAAGGGCATCACTTGGTATTGGTATAGTCCGAAGGGAGTGATGAAGGCGGATATTATTTGGGCCTCGTCCGAGAGGGAATCTGGTAGTAACCTTTAAGCAAGTCTATAGTGGTTACAAATTTGGCTACTCCTATACTATCTATAAGGTCCTCTATCAAGGGCAATGGGTAGGAGTCTGGCACCGTCACTTTATTTAATTTCCGGTAGTCGGTGCAAAATCGACTACTACCATCTGGCTTAGATGTTAACAGGCAGGGAGAAGCCCAAGGAGATATACTAGGTTCTGCAAGGTGATGACAGAGCAGATAGTCTACCTCTTTTTTCATCAAGTCTCTTTTAATGGGTGAAATGCGATAGGCTGGTTGTCTTATAGGCTTGATGTCTTTAGATGTTAATCTTATGTCATGTTGGATAGTATTACAAACTCCTGGAAGGTCACCTGTGATTTCAGAAAAGTCTAGCAATAACTTTTAAGATCAGACTGTTGTGAAGGTGTTAAGGAAAGAAACACCTCATCCAGGTTGGACATGATTTGGCTGTTTGAGGGGCGTCCTTTAGGTGACGAGAAGAGGAATTCGATGTCGGACTCTTCCTCGGGGGGCACAGGACCAGACTCCTTCCTATCAGACATACAGGTACAGCGCGAGACAAGTCGTCCTCTGGTTCTCTGGAGTGGTAAGGTTTCATTAGATTAATATGAACAAGTTGGGAATCCTTACGACGGTCAGGAGTGTGGACCACATAATTTAATGGACTTAGTTTTTGAGCCACAACATAAGGTCCCATGAACTTACTGTGAAGAGCATTGCCTGGAGTGGGAGAAAAAGTAAAACCTTGTCTCCTGGTTTGAAACTTCTCATGACAGATTTGGGAAGAGAATTCTGTTGCATTTTAGTTTGAGATTTGAGGAAGTTTGATTTAGCAAAGATCTGACTTCACTGATTTTATTCTTAAGGTTACTGATGTAGTCAGACACACTGGGGCTTGAAGGAGTATTTTGAGTAAACCATTGATCCTTTAATATTTTGAGAGGCCCCTGATCTGTCTACCATAGAGTAATTCAAAGGGAGTAACCTAAAGAATCTTGAGGAGATTCTCTTAAAGCGAAGAGAAGGAAAGAAATACTTTCATCCCAGTCTCCTTGATGCTCCAAGCAATACTTCTTCATCATGGATTTTAATGTTTGGTGAAACCGCTCCAGACAGCCTTGGGATTGGGGTGGTAAGCCGAGGAGGTAACATGGTCGATGTTTAGCTCATTCACTATCTGTTGGAAAAAATGGCTAGTGAAATTGCTACCCTTGTCAGACTGAATTTGTTTTGGAATTCCTACCGAGGTGAAAAAATGTATTAGATGTTTTACAATGGTCTTTGATGTGATGTTCTTAAGAGGAATGCTTCAGGGTACCTGGTAGTGGGATCCATGAGGGTTAACAAATACTGATTCCCTCGTTTGGTTTTGGGTAAGGGCCCTACGCAGTCTAGTATGATCTTTTCGAAGGGCTCCGTCTGAACTGGAATAGGCGTCAGAGGAGCTGGCACAAGGCGTTCGTTAGGCTTACCCACAACTTGACATATGTGACATGTTTTTACATAGTGTGACACATCCTTTTTCATTCCTGGCCAAAAAAATGTTGAAGAGCCTTCTTGTAGGTTTTTTGGATGCCTAGATGACCTGACAATCCATCATGAGCTAGTTCTATAATGGCTGGTCTTACAGACAAGGGATGACAACTTGATGTGTTTCTGACCAGGTGTCTAGTTGTTTCAGTTCAGGAGGTCTGTAGGCACGCATCAGGACTCCTTCCTGATAATAAAAACAAGGCAATTTAGACATATCCTTTGTCTCACTGGCCACATGTCTGATCTTAGCCAAAGTGAGATCCTGTTCCTGAGCATTAATCAAATTCTCCTTTGAAATGATGTTATTATACAAGTTGTCAGTAGAGGCAATCATTGGTGGAGGAGGTGATGAAAGGGCAGGGGACTTGGACTGAGACCTGGTGACTGCACACACTGGGAAGAAGTGAGGGATGTTTCGTCCAGGGTCTTAGTGGGACTTTCTGTTAAGGGAGAATCAAGAACAATTAAGTTTGGAACAGCCAAGTTACCCGCAAGATCATTACCCAGTACAAGATGTACCCCGGTACTGGCAGTTCACCAGGTTTAATGGCTACCTCAACCTCTCCTGAAATGAACGGGCACTGTAAGCTAATATTAGCCAAAGGATAGGAGAGCTGTGATTCGAGACCTGTAAGGATCACCTTCTCCCCAGTGAAAGCCTGTTTGATGTTAGGGATGACATCTTCCCTTAAGATGGATTGGGCAGCACCTGTATCACGCAGAACCTTGATATTTATTGCCTTGTCTTTACCATCAGTCAGGGACACTTTACCTTGATACATGTACGAGTCATAAAGTTCTAGAGGAGAGTTGACAGGGTTAGCTAGGGCCACTGGTTTCTTGTTCTCAAATGTGTTAGGTCTAGGGGCCACAAAAGAAAATTGACGTTGAGAACCCTTGCAATTTGGGTGTCTACATTTCTGGATCGTGTGACCTGGCTTCTTACAGTATGTACACCAGGGGGAATTATATGCATTTGGCGAGAATCCGGTTGGCTTACCACCCGCGCCCCAAAACCTTCCCCAAAGGAGGACCTAACATTAGACAGTGAACCACGACCTCTACTACCCAGGGATCCCATCAACAAAGCAAACGCATCAGCCACTTTAGCGGCAGACATAAGATCACTCTCTCCCCGTTCTTCCACATGCCTCAGAATATTAAATGGTAACTTGTTCTTCCATTCTTCCAGGACCATTAGATTGAGCAACTCCGAAAAGGTGGTAATGTTAAGGGCGGCTAACCATTTCTTAAATTGTCTTAGTTTCTCACTAGCGAATTCAACATAGGTGTGAGACTCTGGTTTCACATACTTTCGAAACTGTTGTCTGTATCCATCAGAAGTGATAGAGTAGGCGTCTAGAATGTTACCTTTGATCTCTTCATATTCTACCTCATCACTAAGGCCGTTGTATACCCTATAAGCTTTTCCTACTAGCTTAGGGACAAGGAGAGACACCCACTGATCCTTGGGCCATTTATTCCTATTAGCAATGCTCTCAAAAGCGCGAAATGACCCGTCAACATCAGATTCATCAAAAGGGGGAACTAGCGGAGCAGCTGTAGCAGGATTAAAGCTTGCTAACTGTTTCTTTATATCTATTTCTTCCCTCTAAACTTAGCGTCATTTCGTAGGGCTAACTCCTGAATTTCTAACTCTTTTTCCTGCCTTTTAAGTTGTAACTGAAATTCTCTCTCTTTCTTTTGCCTGTAGTTGCTTCTTTCTGCCTGTAGTTGCATTTCTTTTGCTTCTTTTTCTGCCTGTAGTTGCATTTCTTTTGCTTCTTTTTCTGCCTGTAGTTGCATTTCTTTCGCTTCTTTTCTGCCTGTGGTTGCATTTGTTTTTCCTGTAGTTGCATTTGTTTTTCATGCATCCGGTGTTCTAGTTTAAGCTTCTCAATTTCCCATTGACTTATCCTACTCTTATCCTGTTCTTCCTGGGGACTGTGTATTATAGTCCTCGTAGAGGCTGCTGACATGGGAGTTAACTCTTCTATGGCATTTCCTAACAACTGACCTTCTTGCACTAGATGTTCAACAACTACATTCTTAATGACCTCTTTAGTCATCTGAGACGTGATGGGAACATCAAAATGTTTAGCGATGGTCTTCCATTGGTCCTTCTTTATATTAGCATATTTAAGTTGTTCCAGAGAAGGGTCGGCACAAAATCTTCAACGTTAAACTGAGCGGAAGCCATATTAAATAGATGTTAAACCACAACAAAAAAATGATAAGCGAATTACTTAAGTGAGGAACTTGGCAGAGTGATAATAAAGGCAACCTTGAAATTACCTAGATTATACTTAAGTAAACACTTATGAGTACAATCACTAATGAGGGGTAAACTAGAGAGTTACGGCATTAAGAGGGATCCGGATTACTCTAGTTACGAGACTTGAGAGTGAGGAGCGAATTGTACTGAGACTTGTTATTGATAAGGAGGCGGATTAGTCTGAGAGACTAGTTAAAATGGCCGATTCTAACTAGCGAGAAAAATGATCCGCGAAGTGAGGGCATTGAGGGTTCGCATGAACATATGATGATCCCAACACTTGGATAACACTTATTACACACCTGCCTATGTGCAAAAATAGAGATAAGTGCTATCGGTGAACACGCCTTTCTACCTGGTTTCCTGCTCTACCACTGCTATGCGATACCAATGAAAGTCACGAAGCACGTTTAACCCAAAAGGAGCCACTTGATCGCACAAAGGTAAATTTAAACCACACGCAGAGTAAGTCACAGAAAAAAACACATCAGAGTCACAACACCACAGAAACACAAGCAATCACAGAAAAAAGTCACTGGAAAAATGGAACACTGAACATGGGTTATAATGGTCCTGTCACGGTCGCCAATTGTTACGTTCACCGGTTAAACTGGTAAGATTGGCATCGGAGAGCCGGTGAACAATAACAATAAAAAAAACACTGCAGGTTCAACTGGTGAGGAAATGCAAAGGGGTCACTTTAAAAGCTACTTTAATAACCCATAATGAAATTGACACATATATAACAAGAAACATGAAACACAGATATATAACATGAAACACAGGAAAATGACATACACATATACATATAACACAGTAATAAATACAACAATAAAGAACCCAACTTAATACCTAACAATAATCCTAATCCTATATAGAGGCAATGTGGAAAACACGGACGAGGGAAGTGATACTTATGCGGTGTCGCAGTGGTGAAATGCTGGGTGATGGTTGATCCCACGGCAGAACCAAGAGGCGTTGTGTTCACTGGTTGAGGCTTGGATCTCAACTGCCAATCCAGAAAACCAAGAGCTGGCTCAACACTTTCGGTTGAGTCGAAAGGGCCGCGTGAATCCAACTTCGGGACAGTAGCCGGGCTTCATGAAACGGTGACGTGGAAGGTTCACGAGACGGTGGCGTGGAAGGTTCACGAGACGGTGACGTGGAAGGGAGGCGGAGAGGTGGCGAACGAGGTAACAAGCGGAGGAGGTGATGGTAGTAATGCATGTTAACAAGCGGAGGAGGTGATGGTAGTAATGCATGTTACGGGCGGGCCGTAACAAAGATAGGGATAGCTTCAGAATGGGTAGAATAGTTTTCTAAAAACCGTGTGTGGAACAGAGCTGGCGGGAAATCATTCTTGCCATCCATGGCAGGAGGGCATAACGAAACATTGGGAAGCTGCCAATAACCAACTCGAGAGAGTCGGAAAGAATAGACCGGAGTCGAGACGATAGCTAAATCTGTCTTGAGAGAGACGACTCGAAGACCAAAAGGTTTAGGGAGACTAGGTCGAGTGGCATACGCTTGCGAACGCGATTCCCGCAATATTGACACACAAGGGACAAAGTCAGGAAGACGGTGGGTGCGAAATCAACACCGGAGCAGCGAAGACTATTGCCGGAGGTCGAGCGGCCAGAAGCCCGCATCCACTAGTATTAGAGATTCCCGAAATGCGCCCGTAGCCAATAGGACCCCAGCATGATGCAGGGAGTCAAGCACGCGTAGCCGTGCATCCGTTGCAGATGAGTAGATCTCAGAACCATATTCTAGCTTGGGAAGGATAAGTGTTCGGTGAAGAATCAGCAGAGTGTCCCTGTCTGCATCCCAAGAGGTGTGACTTAAAACCTGAAGAAGAGATAATGCCTTCCTGCAAGACGCCTTAAGAGAACGGAAATGGGGAACTCAGGTGCGACGGTTGTCAAACACAAGGCCAAGATATCAAGTCGCGTCCACACATGAGAGGCGTCTATTGGCTAGGTGTCTGGGTGGACACCACGGTTGTGACAAAAGCGCATGGTTAAGGTCTTCGAGATGGAGAAACGAAAATCGTTTATGTTGGCCCGACGAGACACTAGTGATCGCTAATTGGAGCTTGCGCTGAATCAGAGACATTCTAGCAGCTGAAAAAGAAATGCATAAGTCGTCAACATATAAGGATCTGTGAACGCCATCTGGGAGAGCATCTATAACACCATACTTCCCTGTGGGACACCATCATTTAGAGCACTAACCTCGGAGAGAACACTCCCCACTCGAACCCGTAAAAGACGTCTGGATAGAAAAATTCTGAATGTAAATAGGAAGGTGGCCACTGAGGCCAAAATCAAACAAAGAACGTTATATACCATGGCACTAAGCTGTGTCGTAGGCTTTCTCCACGTCAAAAAATACGGTTACCTGATGGTGATTAGCGAAGGCCTCACAAATAGAGGACTCCAGGGATAAAAGACCATCAATAGTAGATCTCATCTTTCGGAAACCATACTGTACCGATGACAAGTAGTTCCCCTTCTCCAAGTACCACATGAGTCTTACATTAGCCATCTTTTCCAACACTTTACAAATGCAGGATGTAAAAAATATACGACGGTAGTTCGTAGCCTGAAGATTATCTTTCCCAGGCTTCGGAAATGGGAGAACCACTGCCGCAGCCCAAGTAGATGGAAAATTACTGGTATGCCAAATCATATCATAAAGATTTAATAAAAAGGTAAAAGCACTGTCAGACATGTGACGCAAGAAGGCGTAAGGAATATCATCTGGAACCGGAGATGAAACTGGAACAAAGTGGTCTGCAACTCAGAGACAGAGAAGGGAACATTATAAGACTCCCCTCCAGTCGAAGAAAAGTTGACACCGAGAGATTTTATACTCTGGCGGTGACGCGCATCTGGCATCTGGCATCACAATGCTCCTCAGAATGTGAGTCTAATGCTGAGCAGTTATCACATCGGGAAGCGTCCTTGCAGGAGCTTTTACCATGACCATATCCATAGCATGAGAAACACTGAAGAGGGCGGGAAACAAAACGCCTCACCCTAAGATTGATGGGACCGATATGAACACGGTCAGGAGGGGTGGAACCAAAAAAATGTGAGAAGGACCATGCTGGAGGAATTCCTCATCTTAAGTCACCTTTTGGACTGAGCTAAGACAAATAGCTAGTATATCCTCTTCAGGGAACTCAAAAAAGTCCTGACTATAAACCCAACTTTTACTATAATTAAAAGTGGGATTAGCCTTCACGGTCACAAACATGCTGTCACTAGGGTATGGGAGATGTTGCAACATCCTCACCTGCGTAATATCTTAAACCCGCACGAGCATCCCCTTACCGTACTTCTTCAGATTTCCCTCAGGAATTGTGCCAATTTCTTTGGCAAGGTACCAGGAGGCATGGATGAAATTTCCACGTCCATTTCTGTAGTACGCCACAAACCAACGTGGAGGCGGGATCTGGTGGGCTTTAGGAACTGAATTCTCTAAGTGGTTGTCAAAAATATTTAGGATGTGTTCTACGTCACTGTCTGCAATATTGCGGGAGTGGAGAAGTTCGGTCTTAAAACCAAGAGGGGAAGAGATGCTATATGTTCTAAAGCAAAATGGGATTCATCACATAACAGAAACGTCACATAGGAGTAGTTAGATGGAAAGTCCTTATCATAAACAAGTCGAATGCGAAGAACCGTGCTATAAGCCTTGAGTAGGGAGTGCAAGGCATGATAAGAAAAAGATGGATTAACATTTATCATCAAAAGAGACTCCAAACCAGCAGAGAGGCGTTCCTCACTCCCAGAACAGGAGACCGCTGTGGGAGGCACTTGTGGAGGGGAATTCCCCTCCCTTCTCAGACCTGAAGATGACGTCTCGTGGGCCAGGTCAGCCACCTCACGAGAACCTGATATGTTTTTGTGCTTCCCCATAAATATTAAGTAACACAAAAGAATAGCTCCAGGGGCAAGGGAAACCACCTACTTTGATGACATTGGGAGCGAGCGCTGGCTGCCGTGGACGGGGTACCTCGTCCCCATGCAGACCAGTCGATTTAAAAAAAAAGGCCCCACATGATGCGAATGTTTGTCCACGACAGAGCTGAGACCCCCCTCCCAAAGCATCCCAGCCTGGATACTCGACCATCAAACACAGGATGACCTCTATGGGGCGATCCCTCTAGCGGGTGGCTCCGCTGGTCCACTGGCAGCCTACGTAGGAACCTTTTTGTCTGGCCTCTCACTGGCGACCTTACTAGCATGGGTAGCCCTCTCCCTCTCGGAAGGATAGAGCAGAGGCCTAAGCCCCCTCTAGCATAGCTAGAAATAGTAATAGAAAATAGTAAAAATAATAATACAAATAATAATAATAATACAAATATATAATAATATGGTATATAATAATAATAATAATAATAATAATAATAATATGAAGAGAAACAAGAAGAAAAAAACGTGTTACTACTACTCCTGTCCGCCTCCTCCTCTTACAACAACAACAACAACAACAACAACTACTACTACTACTACTACTACTACTACTACTACTACTACTACTACTACTACTACTACTATACTACTACATATTAAGTAAGAACCTTTTGGACAATACTGGGATCGCTGATTTAAAAATTTCAGTAATTCTGCTCAATTGGCTCAAGGTTTTGATATGTTGCCGAGATGCGTTTTTTTTTTTTTTTTGTATGTGCCTCCATATATATTGGTAAAAAGCGGATTACTGTATTATTGTACTTGAATATATATATATATATATATATATATATATATATATATATATATATATATATATATATATATATATATATAGGATAGAGGGCCAGCCAAGGGAAAAAAAATAAAAAAAAGGTCCATTTAGGCGCTAGTTCTCTACAAGAAAGTAAAAGTGTCAACCAAAATTAGGGATCAAATGCCTCGATACCGCCATCTTAATAGAAAAGTCGAAGGAAGACGGAAATACAGAAGCAGGCATTCAGTTAGCAAGATCAGTAAAACAGTTTGCATGAAAATAGCGATAAAAGATATAAATAGATGCAACATTTCGGCGGTGAGAAAGAGGCAGAAGACGAAAGGCTTTTGATTCCGCCTTATCTAATAAAACTGTGTAACTGGAACCACCTCCAAACATGCGAAGAGTACTCCACACAAGGACGGATAAGGCCCATATACAGAATTAGCAGATAGAGGGGCGAAAAAAACTGGCGGAGACGCATTACAACGCATAACTTCATAGAAGTTGTTTTAGCAAGAGATGAGATGTGAAGTTTCCAGTTAAAATTATGAGTAAGAGACAGACCGGCGATATAAAGTGTGGAAGAGGGAGACAGTCGAATGTCATTGAAGAAGACAGGATAGTTGTCTGGAAGGTTGAGTTGAGTTGAAAGATGGAGGAATTGAGTGTTTGAGGCATTGAAAACTACTAGATTTTCTCTGCCTCAATCGAAAATCTTAGAAAGATGAGAAGTCAGGCATTCCTTGGCGTCCCTGCTTGATCATGTTGACTTCCTGAATGGTTGGTCGTCTCTGAAAAGACGTGGAAAGATCTAGGGTGGTATCATCAGCGTAGGAGTGGATAGGGCAAGAAGTTTGATTAAGGTCATTAATGAATAATAGAAAGAATGGGTGACAGGACAGAACCCTGAGGAACACCATTTTTAATGAGATAAAGTTGCAGAGAGAGATGGATAGAAACCGTAGGAGGGCAGTTTGGAAACCAAAGCTTTATGGCAGACCCAATCAAAAGCTTTTCATATGTCTAACGTGACAGCAAAAGTTTCACCGAAGTCTTTTAAAAGATGATGACCAAGAAGAAACATCATTATGAAGAACTTTAATTGGAGACATGAAATAGTAAGAGGGAGGGACAAACCCAGAATCATCCAAGGTGAAGTTGTAAGCAAAGGTTTGAGAGAAGAATTCAGCTTGAGAGACGGAAGATAAGTCAGTGGTGCAATCAAGAAAAGATGGGTCTCTGACACGGAAGCAGTAATCATGCCTGGGAAAATCAGCATAATACCTCTTTAGGGGCCCCGAACGCCAGAGGCACTTCCGCTTAGGGGGAATCCTGCTGCTTTAGGTCATGGAGGATAGCAAAGTTGAAGTCTTGTTCACCAGGATGGTCAGTGAAGAGAGAGGAAAGCCAAAGCTGGTGGTGAACATTGAAATATCCAAGAATGAAAATCTCTGCGAAAGGGTAGAGGGGCAGAATGCGCTTCACTTTGGAAGTTAAATAGTCAAAGAATTTACTTAAGTCAGTAGAGTTAGGGGAGAGATAGACAGCACAGATGAATTTAGTTAGAGAGTGACTGTTGGGTGGAAGCCAGATGGTGGAAAACTCGGAAGATTCAAGAGCGTGGGCACGAGAGCAAGTTAAGTCGTTGCATACATAGACGCAACATCCAGCTTTGGAACGAAAATCAGAATAGAGAAAGTTGGAGGGAAGAGATAAAGGACTACTCTCAGTTCCCTCAGACAGCTCGGTGGTGGTGTTTCACAGGTGGTGTTCCACAGATCGAAAATGAAATCTAAGACCGCGAATGTTCCAAAAGTTAATGTAGAAAAAGTTGAGGGAGCTGTCAAAGCATTTGGGGTCGTTATCAAGAGAGGAGCCTGATCTTCAACATTTCTGGTCCTCACCATTTTTTTATTTATTTATTTTTTTTTTTTTCAAGTGAAGGGTGAATGTGTGGTAAGTGCGTGTAGTTTTGTGTGAAGAAGGGGAGTTGTTTTTAGAGGGCAGGCTGTGACTGCCCCCTTGCGTTGTGAGACACAAAGGGAAGCGTTTAGCGAGATCACAACTTGCGTTAATGGAAGGTTTAAAGCACCCCTTGAACTAGTACTATTAGACTTCGCTGGGAGTAAATTATCGTTTACTACCTCGTATATATATATATATATATATATATATATATATATATATATATATATATATATATATATATATATATATATAAAGTCATTAACCACCAACACCGGGGAAATCAGCATAAGTACCGCATGTCCCACACCGAGGATCTCTCCTCCCTTTCCCAGACTTCCGCAAAACTAGTATCACATAAATCACCTACTTACATAATATAAGACTTAAAGCATACCACCTTATTCTCAACTAAAATAGCACAGATATGTATATATATATATATATATATATATATATATATATATATATATATATATATATATATATATATATATATATATATAACAGGGCCTGGCAACCAGCGGGATTTTTTTTTTTTCCAACACTTTGTTTTCCCTTGGCCAGTGCCCTTGTAATGTAAAAAAAAAAAAAAAAATATATATATATATATATATATATATATATATATATATATATATATATATATATATATATATATATATATATATATATATATATATATATATATATATATATATATATATATATATATATATATATATATATATATATATATATATATATATATATATATATATATATATATATATATATATATATATATATATATATATATATATATATATATATATATATATATATATATATATATATATATATATATATATATATATATATATATATATATATATATATATATATATATATATATATATATATATATGTATATATATATATATATATATATATATATATATATATATATATATATATATATATATATATATATATATATATATATATATATATATATATATATATATATATATATATATATATATATATATATATATATATATATATATATATATATATATATATATATATATATATATATATATATATATATATATGTATATATGTATATATATATATATATATATATATATATATATATATATATATATATATATATATATATATATATATATATATATATATATATATATATATATATATATATATATATATATATATATATATATATATATATATATATATATATATATATATATATATATATATATATATATATATATATATATATATATATATATATATATATATATATATATATATATATATATATATATATATATATATATATATATATATATATATATATATATATATATATATATATATATATATATATATATATATATATATATATATATATATATATATATATATATATATATATATATATATATATATATATATATATATATATATATATATATATATATATATATATATATATATATATATATATATATATATATATATATATATATATATATATATATATATATATATATATATATATATATATATATATATATATATATATATATATATATATATATATATATATATATATATATATATATATATATATATATATATATATATATATATATATATATATATATATATATATATATATATATATATATATATATATATATATATATATATATATATATATATATATATATATATATATATATATATATATATATATATATATATATATATATATATATATATATATATATATATATATATATATATATATATATATATATATATATATATATATATATATATATATATATATATATATATATATATATATATATATATATATATATATATATATATATATATATATATATATATATATATATATATATATATATATATATATATATATATATATATATATATATATATATATATATATATATATATATATATATATATATATATATATATATATATATATATATATATATATATATATATATATATATATATATATATATATATATATATATATATATATATATATATATATATATATATATATATATATATATATATATATATATATATATATATATATATATATATATATATATATATATATATATATATATATATATATATATATATATATATATATATATATATATATATATATATATATATATATATATATATATATATATATATATATATATATATATATATATATATATATATATATATATATATATATATATATATATATATATATATATATATATATATATATATATATATATATATATATATATATATATATATATATATATATATATATATATATATATATATATATATATATATATATATATATATATATATATATATATATATATATATATATATATATATATATATATATATATATATATATATATATATATATATATATATATATATATATATATATATATATATATATATATATATATATATATATATATATATATATATATATATATATATATATATATATATATATATATATATATATATATATATATATATATATATATATATATATATATATATATATATATATATATATATATATATATATATATATATATATATATATATATATATATATATATATATATATATATATATATATATATATATATATATATATATATATATATATATATATATATATATATATATATATATATATATATATATATATATATATATATATATATATATATATATATATATATATATATATATATATATATATATATATATATATATATATATATATATATATATATATATATATATATATATATATATATATATATATATATATATATATATATATATATATATATATATATATATATATATATATATATATATATATATATATATATATATATATATATATATATATATATATATATATATATATATATATATATATATATATATATATATATATATATATATATATATATATATATATATATATATATATATATATATATATATATATATATATATATATATATATATATATATATATATATATATATATATATATATATATATATATATATATATATATATATATATATATATATATATATATATATATATATATATATATATATATATATATATATATATATATATATATATATATATATATATATATATATATATATATATATATATATATATATATATATATATATATATATATATATATATATATATATATATATATATATATATATATATATATATATATATATATATATATATATATATATATATATATATATATATATATATATATATATATATATATATATATATATATATATATATATATATATATATATATATATATATATATATATATATATATATATATATATATATATATATATATATATATATATATATATATATATATATATATATATATATATATATATATATATATATATATATATATATATATATATATATATATATATATATATATATATATATATATATATATATATATATATATATATATATATATATATATATATATATATATATATATATATATATATATATATATATATATATATATATATATATATATATATATATATATATATTGAGGGTGTAAATGGGCAGGAGGTTTTCTCTTATACATGTATTATTGAAAGTGATGGCTAATCCAGCATTCACTATTTTCTTGAGGTTATTCTCTTTATTCCTTATGAGAGTCTTATTCATGAAAGAAATGGCACCCACGCTAAATGTACAGGCAGACAATATCTTAGCTCTTCCTAACTTGCGCCCTGACACGAGAGGAACGAAGATGTATTAGAGTAACAGGTGGACGCACTTCAGTCTTGAAATCATTGACGTAGCGCGGGAGGCTTTTAAAATCGTGACGTCACCATGTCAACCAACTAGAACATATTTTAATTGTGGAATATAGGTGTTCCGCATATTTTTTTTTTTTTATTTGAATGGTTATCTATTAGCATCTTGGTTACTAAGTTTAGTAAATATAATGCCGCTAACTGTATTTTACGTTTCTTAGTGATTTGCAAGAAAATATGGGAATATGCCACCACCTCTACCATATATTTGAATTTAAACTACCACCACATACTTACAATATTTGCACCTCCAACTTAGTATTAGCTTCACCAGCATCTACTGTGATCGTTTTACAAGCATAGCACATACCACTTACTTTACTAGAAGCACTTCCATATCACATTTTTCACTAGAACCAAGATGTATTTGAATAACCTCTTCAATATGTTACTATCAAGCCCCTCAATCATGGCTAACTATGAGCCCACAAAATGGATACAAAGTTACCAAAAAGAATAGGATATTAAAGGCAATTATGACCTACATATTTGTTTATTACCTACATATAAAAATACAGGAGCAATATGTAATTATAATACAAAAAAAAACCATTACATCAATCAAAATATATCTACACTGCACAAATTCTTTGCATCACTGCCATCACATTTTTAAATTCAAGTACAGATAACCTGAAAGGATATTCACTATTTCACACTAAATAGAGTATTATTATAAAGTCTTACCATTACCTCCCAAACCATCAATTAGCCTATAACTTTGGAAGAGAGTCTATTTAGTGATTTGAGGCTTTTCTGTTAAACAGACTAGAAAAACAGTATCCTTAATAAAAAAAAAAATACTCTTACTTATCAAGACTTATAATATTCTCACTTCTAAGATGCAACTTAAAAACAAAAAATGTTTACTATTAATAACTATTAATACAATCTTGCAAACATATGTCAATGGCAAGAAAATTATAGTTTGTTACCTGTGAATACAATTAAGCCTAACTTGAGCATAAATGTAATAACACACTGCAAGCTATAATACTGGTAGGTAAGTTTGTACTAATAAATATTAGGACAATGCACTACTTTCCTCACACCCCAGACATTAGTGTAAATAAACAATATCACAATGGATCACAGTGTTAACAGTAAATATTGCATCACAAAAACCTAATAATGCATGAGGCACTGAATCCCTCAGGAAAGTATTATATATATATATATATATATATATATATATATATATATATATATATATATATATATATATATATATATATATATATATATAATAACATGACATTTTAGCTCAACAGAAATTCAACTAGAACATAAATATTCATTAGTTAGTAATGATCACACATCACAAATCAAGCACTCATACATTATATATTATTGGGTGGTAGATTTTTACCAATGAATACTATGTACCAGTTAAGTATTACAGGAGGAACACACATCATTGAATATCCTAAGATACTATCTTTTTTTCATTAAAAAAAAAAAAAAAATTCCTTGTCTTCTCAAGAGCCTTTTTTAAAGTGTTTATTCTGAAGTAAATCCTACATCTGAGGTAATACTGTTTCACATCTGCTGGTATGTCTTTAATATGCACAGCCATCATATTTAACTTAGCAATAGCTTCACTTTCTGGAAACAGTGTTTGGAGGTGTCTCTTTCTAAACACCTTCTCTAATTTGGTGAAACTTTCAAGAAAATCATCATTCATGTGTTTGAGAGCGCCTCTATCTTTCGAAGCAACCCATGTGTTTTTCTTTTCATTGGAGCAAAAGTATGGATATTTGTCCTTGAATATAAAGGCAACAAACCCTAGAACATAATGGAATCCATCAACTTCATCCTTTGGCACTACAAACTCTTCAAAGTCCTCATCCAAGGACATGCATTCAACAATTTTGGCATCCAAATTATTTTCATATTTCCTCTCACCATGAAGCTCCAATAACTCACCACCTCCCTTCTTTATGGGTGAACTACAATTTTGAAATGATCTAATCCACTCTACTACAAACGTGTCTTTTCTAAAGGGCAGGGTATTGGGGTTTATGGAGACGAGGACATGTTTCTTGCTCAAAATAAAATGACGCATTCTGTACTTGAAGCTAATGGATCTGGATGTTCGTAACCACCTCCCATTTGTCTAAGGATACCAAAGGAGTGTTCTAAGGTATCTTGATTCAATCTTCTTGTGTACAAGAAAGAGACAGAATAGATTTCTTCATGTCCACAAAAAGATTGATTATGGACTTGGAAGAGATTATAATCTCATTTATAAATGGGAATACTTTTCCTTTGACCGTAGCACTGTCAAACACATGAATGATAGATTTCAAGACCTCCACCTGGAAATCATTAGCAGTAAAAGCATTGATTGATGGTTTATGACCAAATTGTTCTGATGAATTCAGAACATCATACCACTTATCAATCAAATCAATGAGGTAGCTGGTTACTGCCCAGTTTTTTTTTTTTTTTTTTTTTTTACTTTATGTCACCACTTTGCCATTTTCTGTATGGCTTTTGTCATGGACTCTGATAACAACTGGACAGCTAATTTGACCTTTTGGCGCATTGGTCCTTTAACACACAGATTCAACTCCGATAGTCTTGGTGTCATTTTCAGATCTCCTTTCTGATATTTGATGACTTCATATAATGGATCCGAGTTTACAGTGCCATATGCTGTTTCTATACCATCGTCGATCAGATTATTCCTCACTAACTTCAGAAAGTGTGGTGGATCTGCAAATACATGCACTTTCCGATTTGGATCGTGGGGATTGTCAAAGCTAGTACTTGCCCTACTGATACCCAAAGATCTCCACAATCCCTGGTTTGCACCACTCAAATCACACACTACAGCATGTACAGGGAAACCAGTCTCTTCAGTGGCTGTGATTACATTGCACAACAAATCTTTGGTTACTCTTTGGTCATAAGCATAGTACAGAGGCTGAACCCAGTTGTACAGAATCCCCTGTGCCATAATGACTTGCACATTACTTGATTTGTTATAAATCCTATCTGCACCTCTGTCGTAACAATATTTTGAATCAATCTCCATCTCATCAAAACATATAGTGCATGCCTTTTGACCAGGGGTTAGCTTTGGACTGGGTCATCATCCGTAATACAGACTTCAGCAAACCAGGCTCAACATTGATGCCAGAAACTCATTTGTTAATGGTTGACGTACAAGGCAGAGAAAATTTTATGGTATTACGCAGGTATCTATAACATTTCAGGCCTAAACTTTTTAAAACTAAAACATTTACCATGTCTTCATCCTGCCAACGTGTGACGGGGGTACCAGATATTAAAGATTGGGCCTGGTTTACTGAAAAAAACACTTCAATATTCGTTTTTCAACAGCTTTAGATGTATCCTCTAACTTTCTATTCCTTTCCCTTAGCACACTAATTTGAGCATCTTTTTCATCACTGCACTGTTTGAGCTTCTCCATGTTGTTGGTGAGGTCTCTGACCATAGTAGACAGAGCATAGCAGGAATTCGTGCATGGAGTAGAGGTAGAATTGGATGGAGTAGAAGTAGATGTGGATGGAGTAGAGCTAGCTGATATAGAAGTATTTACCTCTGAGTGATTTTTGAATGGAGAAGAGCTGGGTAGTACCAAAGCATCCACTTCTTCGGAAACCTCAATCTCTGAAGTGGATGAGTATGTTTCTTCAGAGCTGGATGGTGCTGAAGTAACCACTTCCTCAAAGACCTCCATTTCTGAAGTAGAAGAGTTTGACTCTTGACTGACATCCAATTCATCACCTGCACAAATAAATAAAATTGTCATAATCTGTACCTAAAATTCTGAACTACATGTACAAATAAAATTAGGAGTACCGAACACACTAGGGAGCTTACCCATGCATTTTTAATTTCAAATCAGGTTAGGTTAAGTTTTTAGGTTTCTGTAATGCAATAATTTAAAATAGGAAAGCTAAAAAATTTTGCCTGACCGATATTGGACTAAAGAATTAAAAGTATAAGTTCTCTAGTATGCCTGGTACTCCTAATCTTACCAAAACAAAAAAAAAAGTTTGTGGTCAGGATGCTACATCTTTTTAGTGTCTTTATCTGATGTTCAATCTGCAAAATATGCTACAATCTATATTGCTGAACAAATAAGTTTTATTTAGGATGTTTTTCTCCTAAGTTCAATATTGATACTGGTCATGTACCTAAATTTAAATTCGTATTTCCTAAAAAAACAGTTTTTATTTATATTTATTAATTTAATATTAAATGGATTTCATTCTATTGGTTCAATGTCACCCATATTTACATATGTCGAGCACCAAATACAAAAGAAAAAATTTGGATAAAAGAAATATATTAGGTGTAATGGTTTGAGTGAAGGATTATATTTTCTTAAGAAATTGTATGATATGTTGTATCATACAGTACTGGGTCTGGATTCTCGAAACCATTTAATTTTAAATTTACAAACAAATGAAAAAGTGTTTCACCAGGATCTAGGTTATAGCCTACTGTTGTAAGTTATTTCCAAAAAAAAAAAAAAAACATGACACCACCTCTGAAATACACAGTAGTCTATGGTTAAACCATGACATTCCTCTTACCTTTCATAAGAAAATCTAAATCACTATATAGATGACAGGATACATTTTCAGCTTGGGCATTTTCTCCTGTCACATGAATGTCACTGCAGCTCTTCTCCAACACGTAACAATCTCCTAAAAATTAGATGTAGATTAGTGATAAAACTTTACTCAAGAACAAAACATAATTAGTATTGACCTTGATCCTACCATGTGTGGTACAGCAAGAGTAAGACACCAGACAGCCATAAAAACAAAATAAAAATGCAAACAACAATGTTATAGGACTAAATTACCTTACTGATATAGTAATTCAATACAAATGTTTTCAAGCTTTTCCATTGTTTAATTGCATGGTCACAGTGGTACTGGTAAACTTGTTGGCTTCAGTGGTTTTTGTCTGAGTTGTGAATATATATATCAGGCTAGCCTATACAAACTGACAACATTTACGGTATTGCAAATAGTGTACAGTAGACAATATATATATATATATATATATATATATATATATATATATATATATATATATATATATATATATATATATATATATATATTACTTACCAGACAATAAAAGCGAGGGAATCATCCTCTTCAGCTGCCTTTTTTTTTCAGCTCTGCTAGCTCGTCTGGATTCTGAAAAAAAGTAGTATCCGGGTAATCAGGAGGAACACATTTTGGACATTACAAGAACCTAATTAGACTTGTTTGGAGGTGATTGTTTAATTGATCCTTCAGATGTAGTTTCAATTAACCAGAATTTACAAAATACAGAGTTTCTTACCTTTAAATGCTGGTGGATGGCCGATTCCCTGGCATCTGTGTCCTCGTGATGGCAGATTTTGATCAGGAATTGCATCCGGTTTTAAATTTCTCACAGTTCGTGGAACTGGCAAATTCAAAAGCTCGTACTTCAGATTTCGTTCAATCTGGGCTGAACTAAAATGACGTTCACAAATCACAGCATACTTAATATTAATATGGTCGGAACGGAAACACTTATGGATCCACTGTCGAGCAAGGTTATCATTAGATGGGAATTGATGGTATCTTAGGTGGTTGTCCTTACCAGGTGTACATCCAAATATAGTGCACACTCTTACCCATTTCACTATTAATACAGTAATAAAAACCCCATGAAAAGTATACAATTGCTGATAAAATCTGCCACACGTGAACACACCACCACAACACTAGACGTAAACAATACACATGGTGACGTCAGCGGTTCCAATAATGCCGAAGTGCGTTCACCTGTTAGTCTAATACATCTTGAGAGGAACCCAGCCAACACCTAGAGACGCCAGCCAATCAGCCACCAGCAGTGAGTCGGGGACAGCGAGAACCAATCAGATGCTCGTACGCACTTACTACCTGCCCGGCTCGGTGATTGTATTTCATCTCTAATTAGTGTGGCGGTTGCAGCAATTTGGCAAAGGAGATGGCTAACGGGGGTCGCAGCCTCGAAAATGGGAGAGATCACTACTTCCTCTATCCCCCAATGGACATAAACCCATGTCTGGGATCGTCGTTTACAGACTATTGCCGCGACTGCGTATAGGTCACACGTACCTTACAAATCAGTACCTGGTGACCAGGGACCCTCAACCTTACTTTGATGACTATCTGGTGCTACTTACATTACGGCACCTACTTGTCGAGTGCCCTAGCTTGATAGACCTGCGACACCGCTACCTCTATCGGTGCCGCGATGGAGATAGCGGTGTTTATCTCCTATCTGAGGTCCTTGGACTATCGTGTATGGCCCTTGGCCATGATGTTTTTGTTTTTTTGGGGAGAGGCTGGCCTCCTCCCCTATTTGTGAATTTTAGAATTTTATTTTATTTTATCATATGTATTTTAATGTTTTAAGTTTTATTCTTTTTAGTTGCTTTTAGTTATTCTATAAATTTTCTTTTAAGCCTTTTTGTCTTAATTAAAAATTAATGTAGCGGCGCGAAATGATCTTCGCTGTTGCGGCGCCTAATTAAAATCCATCCATCCATCCATGTTTGAGTGTGATTTTCATCCTTCGCTCTCTTTTGTATATATGTGCAAACCTAATTGTTTTCGTATTTTTTTCAAATTTTAGGATGTCATTTGGTGGTGTTAATGTACTTTGTTTTCTTGTTCTTTTTGTTTGAGATACTGTTTTATTGACATTGGGTACTGATGCCGTTGTTTATGTGTATGTTCTTGAGATTTTTATGATTTGAGTGTTTCTTTTTGTATTTCCTCTGCAACATCTTTTTTTGTCTGGCTGTGAATCTGATGAAGAGTAAAACCTCACTCTTTGCTCTGAGTTTGAGTTGGAGAATGGGATTGAAATTTTGGGTTTTGTGTTGCTCCATCTGGGTTATTACTATTTTAGTTGCGTATACATTATGTTCTAATACTATCGTCAGTATTGCATGCTTATTTGCTATTCCTGGATCTGGATGTTTTATTTTTACTCTGGATATGATGAAGTCAAGCGTGGTTAAAAAAGATAATAAATAAAAAAAAATAATAATCCCACAAGGGGAACGAAGCCCGACGTACAGCCCAGCTACAATAGTAAATGATAGGAGCTTACCTATGTGGAATAATTTATTGATTCAATTTCTGGAAAAAAAAAACGTGATTGACTCACGCCGCTCGTAAGAATTTGGCTGACCTTCCCCTTAAGAGTCCCCACTGAGCAAGCAGCATGGTTCATCTTCACCCACGGAGGGGACGCTAAGGTCGAAAGGAAGAAAAAAGTGTAAGCGAGAGAAAAAAAAAAAAAAACATTGCACAACGGCGGGCTCTCAACCAAGTGAGACAGCCCCGATGCACAATGGCTGGCAAGTGGGAGATCTTGGTTACGCAGAGCTTCAGAGTGGATGGCAGGAAAGTATAAATACGATAGTTTGTGGATTTCACAACTGTCCTATTTTTTACTGATTCTTTACTTTCTTTAGTTTTTTTTGGGGGGGCTGTGTGTGTCAAGTTAATTCCAAATGTTTTTTACTCAATGTTTATTTTTTACTTTATCACTTATTTGCTTATTTATCATTCATTTTATTTTATTGTATTTATTTATATATTCATCTGTTTATTTCTATTTGTTTATTTATTCATGTATTTTCAGTTACTTTTTTTCTTTTTTGCATCTCACTGTCTTCTGGTGTGGATGTCAGAGTTCATCTTCCAATTCTGCTGTCAGACAATTACTGTCTCCGATTCACCAGAAGTGGAGCTGGTCTTCAGGAACCATACATGTGTTTTATTATGTTAAATCTTAGTTCTTTATTTATTACTGTTACCATTTGTCTTTTTTTGTGAGCAGGAGGCTAAACATAAGGGTATAGGGGGCTATTTTAGGATAAGAATGGGAATGACTAATGCAGCTTTGGCGTTGGGCCAATAAATCGTCTTAGCTTGTTGCTGAGTGTTGTATTATTATTATTATTATTATTATTTTTTTTTTTTTTTTGCAGTTGTGCAATGACTAGTTATACCTGTTGATCTTAGTTTTAGTCCAAGTCTTTGCATGTGTTTATATGTTTTTCGTTTATAACATTTTTCTCTGTTTTATATTGTGTAATCGGAATTATTTTAATTTTTTCTTCACTTTTTTATTTTCCATTTCCTCTCATAGCTGTTTATTATTTCTTTTATTTACTTTGAAATGTTATTATTTGAGTTATGTTGTTGGTAAACAATGTGTCCGGGCATCCGTGTCCAGGTAATAGGAGGACACTTCCTTGAGATACGCCACTTGATAATTGTATCATGTTACTATTGTCATTCCCAATTGATATTTAGGCAGCTCTGTTATCGAGTAAGTTGCATTTTTTTTTTCTAACATTAGTGGTGACCTTAATTGCAGAATCTTAAAAATGTAACCCATTGTGCCATATTTTATCAAAAACTTTTGATAACTCAAGTAATACCACAAACGTTTTCTGGTCATTTGCTCTTGTTTCACGTGTTGTGATTGTTGTTGGTATTTCTTTGTTTGCTCTAAAACTGTGTTGTTTATATTTAAGGATGTTTTTTCTTGAAAGAAAGGTGTTCAATCTACTTTGGATTATTCTCTCAAAAAGTTTCCCAGGGACCACAAGCAATGAGATTGGACGGTAACGTAAAAGATCATATAGATATTTCTTTTCTTTTGGTATGAATCAAATTATTACATCCTTGAAAACTTACGGAAAATAACCAACAGAAAAAACAATCATTGTATATGTCTTTTATTTGTTCAACATCTTCGATGTTGCAATGTTCTAATTTTTTTTTTTTTTTTTTTTTTATTCCCCAGCAACTCTTCTTTTTGCCTTATGTAAATATCCCTTTATTTCTGTTAACTATATGGAACTTGTGTGAGTTTTCATTTCTCACTGTATTTTTATTTGGTGTAGGGAGTTCGTTGACATGTACATATTCATTAATGGTGTCATCAAAACAAGCATCTTTGGTTATTCGGAAAATCTTACCATTAGTCTTTTCTGTTATTCCATATTTCTCTTTATCCGACTAGTACTTGTTTCCTTCTATGTCTTTCAAATAATTGTCATGATTTATGTTGTTATCTTTTAACACTTTTATTTTGTTCCAGAAAGCTTTATGGTCTTTAGTACAATCTATATTTTCGATTTTCTTTCCCATTTCTCATTGTAGACTTCCTTACATCTTTCTTTGAGATCGTGACGTATTCTGAAGTATTCCCTGTAATTACATTTTGTCCAGCCATGTCTTGTATGTTTGAATTATTTTAAGTGTTTTAAATTGGCTCTCAAGATTTTGTATATCTTTAGTAGTGTTAAACTGGTATATGCATATGTAGCCATGCCATGAAGTCGGCGAGATGGTCTCTGCTAAGAGAGGTGTTTGTGCTACGACTGCCAATGCTTCCTAGATGGTGATGATGCCTAGGTGTCTGATACAACGTCTGTATATCGTCGACGATGATTATGTGCGCCGATGTGTGCCGGATGAGAACCTGGTATTTTGTCAAGTGTTTAAAGAAAGTCCATGTATAGCATACTATAACTATCCATATAATATTCTCGTAACGCTCTTTTTGATAGGGTGCGATAAGACAATTTTTGTTTTAGCAAATGCTCTCCTCAAACTGACTGAACCTTTTTCTCTTCGACGTAATATTTCGTCTCTAGTTCCATTTTACCGCAATTTTCACGCTAACTTAATTTATGATCTTACTAACGTAAAACATCCTTTCATCTTCTGGATTTCGTTTTTCTTTCATTTTCCTTCTTCCCCCTAACCTTGCCAATCTAATGGAAAAAAAATACCAGTCTTCTCGCTTCTCTTTCTTTTTGGCAATATTTTGTATTTCCTCCTTCTTATGACATTTATACTTTATTTTTTAAGAATAATTTGTGACCTTTGTTTGGGGACTGGCTCTCGATTTTTTTTTTTTTTTTTCTGTATCTAATTTTTTTTTTTTTTTTGTTAGCTGGTGCCGATCTTGCTTTCAAATAAAATAACAATTTCAATAAAATGATTGTACAAAAAAAGATAAATGAACAAATTATGTAGAATTAATATATATTCCAGTAGCTTAATTATACTTCATTTTCACCTGGCAGAAGCTGGCAGCTCAATACAGTGTAATGATGGACTTCGAGGAGGTTTACAAGCATCTGGTTGCTGGACAGGGCGCGTACATGGCCTCGCGTAACAACCTTATCTACACGATATCCCTGTACTCCAAAAGCGGCATTCCCACCCTAAGGCTAATGAAGGTTCTACATAGAGATTTTTTTCATGATATGATTGGAGATTATGAAAGCGTCGGTCAGCTATTCATGTTTCTGAAAATGATAAAGTGATAAAGTATATAAGCTAAATAATATATATATATATATATATATATATATATATATATATATATATATATATATATATATATATATATATGTTTGTGTGTGTGTGTGTGTGTGTGTGTGTGTGTGTGTGTGTAATTTTCACTGTTTGACCTCCTGCAGTCTTTTACGAAACAGCCAGACGTTACACTACGGAACGAGCTCAGAGCTCATTATTTCCGATTTTGGGATAGGTCTGAGACCAGGCACACACCACACACCGGGACAACAAGGTCACAACTCCTCGATTTACATCCCGTACCTACTCTCTGCTAGGTGAACAGGGGCTACACGTGAAAGGAGACACACCCAAATATCTCCACCCGGCCGGGGAATTGAACCCCGGTCATCTGGCTTGTGAAGCCAGCGCTCTAACCACTGAGCTACCGGGCCGTGTGTGTGTGTGTGTGTGTGTGTGTGTGTGTGTGTGTGTGGTCCCTTGTGATTCCCTTGTGATGGTAAATGTTAACCCATCATTTTCTTATCACGCCTTGCACTCACTTCTCAAGGTGTATGGCACGGTTGTTCGCATTCGACTTGTTTATGATAAGGACTTTCCTTCTAACCGCTGCTATGTAACTTTTCTGTCATGTGATGAAGCCCGTCTGGCTTATGAACATGTAGCATCCCTGCCCCTTGCTGGCTCTGGCTTTAAGACAGAACTTCTCCACTCTCGCAATATTTCGGACAGTGACACGGACTACATCCCAAATCTTTTTGGCCACTATTCAGAGAATTCAGTTCCTGAAGTCCGCCAGATCCCGCCTCCACGTTGGTTTGTGGCCTACTACAGAAATGGGCGCGGGAATTTCATCCACGCCTCCCGGTACTTGTCCAAAGAGATCGGCACGATTCCTGAGGGAAACCTCAAGAAATACGGGAAGGGGGTGCTCGTGCGAGCGAAAGATATCACGCAGGCAAGGATGTTGCAACATCTACCATGTCCTTCTGACAGCATGTTTGAGACTATCAAGGCACATCCCACCTTTAATTACAGTCAGGATCTTTATGATTTTCCTGACGGGGAAATACTGGCTATGTGTCCTACCTCAGTCCAGAAGGCAACTAAGATGAGGAACTCCTCCAACATGGTCCTTCTCACCTTTTTTGGGTCCACCCTCCCTGACCGTGTTTCTCATGTTATTCGTACGGTCACGGCAAAAGTTCATGTAAAAAAGCTTCTTGATGTAGTAATTGCTCTGCACTAGACTCGCATTCAGAGGAGCATTGCAATGCCGCAGCTTATTGTTTCCACTGCCGTGATGCTCACCAGGTACGATACAGGCTATGCCTCAGGTATCGCCTGGAGCAGGACAATCTACAGATTGCTAACACTCAGTTCATCAGTCTCGGTAGCGCCCGCCGTGAACTCCTGCACCGCCAGAAGGCCGGTACTGGTGCGACATCTTATGCTTCATTGGCCGCACGCACTTCAGTGAGTCTGCCGGTCAAAAGACAACCCCTTCTGCTACCTCTCACTCTGTTTGGGGCGGTTAGGAGGATGACTCAATTGAGTCACCTGCACGAAGCGACGAGAATAATACGGACTTGACCAAACTAACCCATGTAGTGGATGTCCATTTGCCTCCTGCTTCGCCTAAGCTTTTGAAGAGCATGACCAAACGGCACCGCGGCTCTGCGGAGTCGTTAGATTTAGCTCAGCCTAAGCAGTCTAAGGTTTCTCCCGGTGCACATAATCGTGAGTCCTCCAGGGACCGCTCTACTAGGGTAGCTCCAGTAGTTTCTGTTCAGCCTCCTGTGACACCCTCCGTCTCAGATCGGGCTTCTTGTGATGAGGACGGTCTTTGCATGGAGACGTCCGATGATATTGTCACAGCCGTCCCTCGTGGACCCACTGTATCGGAAAGTGCAGTCCTGCCTGATCCTCGTCCTCCGAGGACCGGTAGGAGTGATGATAGTTCGCATCACTCACCGGTAGGCCGAAAGGCTGCGGTCCAACGACCCGGTACATCTCAACTCCCGGTGTCTTCTCGTCGGTTGATTATTTCTAGTCAGGTGAGTCACGGGCAGCCCATTCAAAAGGCTCGCCCGTCCACTGCACCTAAATAGTCATCTTCAAGCTTCTACAGTGGAACTGTAGAGGCCTTCGCGCCTCGTGGGGAACTCCGAGCTTTATTGTCGGAGTTCTTTCCAGCCTGTGTAGCTTTACAAGAGACTATGCTAGGTGATAGTACTTATTCTAGTCCTCCTGGCTATCGTGCCTTTTTTAGTACTCCTTTCCCTGACCAGGGCCACCACGGTGGCACAGCTATCCTTGTCCGTCAAGACATACCTGTTGTCCCCTTGCAACTCAACTGTCCTCTTCAGGTGGTTGCTGTTAAGGTTTTTTATGGGACGATCCTACACTATTTGCAGTTTATATCTCCCTCCCCGGCTTCCTGTCTCCAGGGGTGAGCTTGACGGCCTGGTGCGTCAGCTGACTCCGCCTTTTCTTTTATTGGGTAATTTTAACGGCCGTCACCCATTGTGGAATGAAGGTGCAAGTAATCCTCGTGTGGTTTTAATCTGGTCTTTTATTGAGGATGAGGGATTGGAGGTTTTAAATTCTGGGGATGTTACACATTTCCACAGTCCTACTGGGACTTTCACCGCTATTGATCTTTCTCTGTGTACATCTAATTCTTTCCTTGATTTTAATTGGCGGGTCCTACCGGATTTACACGGTAGTGACCACTTTCCGGCCCCCACGCTGGGTTTTAGACAAGGCAGATTGGCCTCGATTCACAGATCTTAGCTCTTGTATCTGTCCTCTGGCTGACTTTTCTACTTGTGCTGAGGCTGTTGATTATTTTACTGATTTTTTTACATTCCGCAGCGCTTCAGACAATCCCTAGGACGTCCGGTCGCTTTACTAAGCGTCCTGTTTCTTGGTGGAATGCAGCATGCACAAAGCTGTGAAAGAGAAACGGGCAGCTTTCTCTCGTCCCCGGCGACATCGTGGGGATCCGCAGTGCCTGGAAGCTTTTCGACGCTGCCGAGCTCGGGCCCGCCGCGTTTTGAAAGAGGCACAAAGAGCCTCATGGAAAGCTTATGTCTCTTCCATTAATGCCCACACCCTCTTACGGATGTCTTTAACAAAGTCCGCCGAATTGCTGGGAAGTATTCTGCTCCTTCCCCACCAGTTTTGTTGTCTGCTGGGCGAACGGTGGCAGACCCTAGGACTGTCGCCGACCTCTTCGCGGAGCACTTTGCCAGTGTTTCCCGGAGGCATCCTGCAGCCCGGGCGCACGTCACCGCCAGAGAATGGAATCTCTCGGCATAAATTTTTCTTCGCTGGAGGGAGTCTTATAATGTCCCTTTCTCTGCTTCCGAGTTGCGGACTGCTTTGTCCCAGTGTCATGACTCTTCTCCTGGTCCAGATGATATTCCTTATGCCTTCTTGCGTCACATGTCTGACAGTGCTTTTAACTTTTATTAAATCTTTATAATATGATTTGGCATACCGGTGACTTTCCATCTTCTTGGGCTGTGGCAGTGGTTCTCCCATTTCCGAAGCCTGGGAAAGATAATCTCCAGGCTACGAACTACCGTCCTATATCTTTGACATCCTGCATTTGTAAGGTGTTATAAAAGATGGTAAATGTAAGACTCATGTGGTACTTGGAGAGGGGAAGTACTTGTCATCGGTGCAGTACGACTTCCGAAAGATGAGGTCTGCTACTGATGCTCTTTTATCCCTGGAGTCTTCTATTTGTGAGGCCTTCGCTAATTACCACCATCAAATAACTGTTTTTTGACCTGGAGAAGGCCTACGACACGGCTTGGTGTCATGGCATTTTACAGTCTTTGTTTAATTTTGGCCTTCGTGGCCACCTTCCTATTTTTATCCAGCAGTTTTTATCCAGACGTCTTTTACGGGTTCGAGTGGGAGTGTTCTCCGATGCTACTGCTCTAAATGACGGTGTCCCACAGGAAGTATTCTTTGTGTTACGCTATTCGCAGTTGCAATAAATGATGTTATAGATACTCTACCGGATGGCGTTCACAGCGCTTTATATGTGGACGACTTGTGCATCTCTTTTGCTGCTGCTGGTGATTAATAGGGTGTCCAGTTCGGCCAACATGAACAGTTTTTGATTCTCCACCTCCAAGACCGTAGCCATGAGTTTTTGTCGCAACCGTGGTGTCCATCCAGACCCGGATTTATACCTCGCCAATAGACAGACACCTCTCATGCGTGGAGGCGACTCGATATCTTGGCCTTTTATTTGACAACCGTCTCACCTGGGTTCCCCATTTCCGTTCTCTTTAGGCGTCTTGTCGGCAGGCATTATCCCTTCTTCAGGTTTTAAGTCACACCTCTTGGGGTGCGGACAGGGACACGTTGCTGCTGCTTCACCGCACACTTATACTTCTCAAGCTGGAATACGGCTGTGAGATCTACTCATCCGCAACGGATGCACGACTACGCACGCTTGACCCCGTGCATCATGCTGGGGTCCGCTTGGCTACAGGTGCATTTCGGACATCTCCAATACCTAGCCTTCTAGTGGATGCTGGTTTCTGGCCGCTCGACCTCCGGCGCCAGTCTTCGATGCTCCGGTGTTGGTTTCGCACCCACCGTCTTCCCGATTCTGTCCCTTGTCTGTCAATGTTGCGGGACTCGCGTTCGCAGGCGTATGTCACTCGACCGAGTCTACCTAAACCTTTTGGCCTTCGAGTGGCAAACCTCATGTTGGATTTGTCCATCGACCCCACTCCTGTCTACTCTTTCCGGCTCCCACGAGTTGGTTCTTGGCAGCTTCCGGTTGTTTCAATATGCCCTCCTGCCATGGATGGCAAGAAGGATTTTCTGCCAGCTCTGTCCCACACACGGTTTTTAGAACACTTTTTTATCCATTCTGATGATATCCTGTTTTTACTGATGGTTCCAAATCCGACGCAGGCGTTGGGTTTAGTGTGGTTTTCCCCTCTTTTTATCGGTCTCGAAGCCTTCCTTCGGTAGCCTCCGTCTTTACTGCGGAGCTGTATGCCATAGTCCTAGCTTTACAGATTATTTTCACTCTCCCGGTTTCGTCTTTTACAATTTTTAGTGACTGTCGCAGTGCTCTTACTGCTCTCTCTTCCACTCTCTCCCTTAATCCATTGGTTTTATCAGCCCTCAACCTTATTGTGATGACTGCTTGGTGTTGGTAAAGTGCCCTTGTTTGATGGAGTCACGACACCGCTACCTCTACCGCTACCTCTGGCCCTTGGCCAGCGTGTCTGGCCCTTGGCCATGATGTATTCGTTTTTTTTTTGGGGGGAGAGGCTGGCCTTCTCCCTTATTTGGGAATTTTATAATTTTATTTATGTATTTTGATATTTTATTCGGTTTCATCCTACTTTTAGTGTTTTAGCAACTTATAATTGTATTGGTTTTATTGTTTATAGTTATTTTAAATTTTTTTGTTTATTTTCATTTTTGTTTTTAAATATTTTTCGTATATTTGAAATTTTGGTAGCGACGCCAATCACCCTGGCCTTGCTAAAGAGGCTCCACCCTCTGCCCCTGTTTCGAGATGTTTTACAACGCATTCGTCTGGTGATTGTTGCAAGATGGCAGAGGAGGTGGCAAACATGGGTTGCCACCTCGAAAATAGGAGAGATCACCACTTCCGTTTTTCATGACGACATACACCCATATCCGCGACCGCCGTATACAGATATTATTAGCGCGACTTCGAATAGGTCACACTTATCTTACACAAAGATATCTGTTGACCAGGAACCCTCAACCCTTTTGTGATGACTGCCTGGTCCGGGTCACCGTGCGGCACCTGCTGGTAGAGTGACCTAGTTTGACTGACTTACGACACCGCTACCTCTACCGGTGTCGCGGTAGAGATAGCGGTGTCTACTATCTCTTAAAGGTCCTTGGACCAGCATGTCTGTCCCCTGGCCATGATGTTTATAAGTACTTGGGAGAAGCTGACCTCCTTTCCAATTTTTTTTTTTTTTTTTTTTTGTTATATGCATTTTAATGTTTTATTTCGTTTTTTTTGTATTTTTAGTATTTTTAGTTACTTTTAATGTCATTGTTTTTAATTGTTTTTAGTTTTTTTTTATAAAATAAATGGTTTTAATTAACAAATTGTTGCCATATGACCTAAGTTGTTGCGGCGCCCAATCTTAAATCCATCCATCCATCCATCCATTCTCCTCATATTGACTTAAATGAGACGCCCCCCTTCAGCCTCTTTCTCACCGCCGGAATGTTGCATCTCTTTCTATCTTTTACTACTATTTTCATGGCAACTACTCATCTGATACTTTTTTTTTTTATTACTCTTAATGTTATAGCCTATAGCGGTTGTAGACATACTTCAAGAGGATGTGTGGGAAGCGCTGTTCAGCTTCCGCCCACTAGTGGCGAAAACAATTTTACTTATAGTGGTACCCATATTAGAGTGAGTGATAGGACAGAACCCTGAGGAACACCACTATTAATAGATATAGGAGAAGAACAGTGGCCGTCTACCACAATAGCAATAGAACGATCGGAAAGAAAACTTGAGATAAAGTTTCAGAGAGAAGGATAGAAACCGTAGGAGAGGAGTTTTGAATTCAAAGTTTAATGCCAGACTCTATCAAAAGCTTTTGATATGCCTAACGCGACAACAAAGGTTTCACCGAAATCTCTAAAATAGGATGACCAAGACAGAGTAAGGAAAGACAAAATCACCAGTAGAGCGACCTTGACAGAAGGCATACTGGAGATCAGATAGAGGATTGTGAAGTGAAAGATGTTTAACAATCTTCCTACTGAGAATAGATTAAAAAAAGTTAGAAGGATTAGAACGATCACCAGTTTTAGGAACAGGCTGAATGTAGGCTAACTTAAAGCAAGAAGGAAAGTTAGAAGTCGATAAATAAAAAAGAAAAATGTTTGGCCAGGCAAAGTGCAAGCACGGAAGTATTGTTTTTGATAACCCCATCAGGTCCATAAGCCTTCCGAGGATTTAGTCCAGCGATTGCATGGAAAACATCATTACGAATAATTTTGATTAAAGACATATCAGAAGGCGGAGGAGAGAGAGGGATTGATTTGATTTGATAAATTTATTGCGCCAATGCGTCAGACAAAGGGACATGCGTGAAATTAAATGTAGGTGGGGTTTACAAAATACTATCGACAAGGTCGGTCACACACACACACACACACACACACACACACACACACACACACACACAAGGGACAGGGAGCATTGATGCCACGCAGGGCACAGACACAGCACAATTAAGCAAAGAACACACACGCACAAATGCATACACACACGCACACACACAGAGCAAGGAGAGTATGCCACGCAGGGCAGGTCAGGCTATTTAAAACCCCCAAACCTCGGGTATTGTAAAATGAGTTTCTCAAGAACATCTTGATCTAGTAGATACCGACACACGGCATCCAGCGGCTGGGCAAGGCGTGTCAGACGGTGGGGCAGGCTAGGCAGTAGTGTTCTAAGGTGTCACAGCGAGGTGCACGGCACAGGCGGCATTCAGCGAATGGGGGCTCGCCTTCCACTCCAGCGATTGGTAACCAAGCCGCAGACGGGCAGAGACAACATTGTGTCTCCGTACCATGATGCCGTGAAGACGGTAGGAGTATTTGTTGCGGCAAACAGATTCGTAGTGGGCGATTGACGCGCTGTGGGGTCTTTCCGCCTCTCTGCGTCGCTGTATAGGGAAGAAAGCAGCTGAGCGAACTTTATAAAGACAACAAGACAAAGAGAGGGGACGTCCAGCTGCGGGAGGTGGTAGAAGGCAGGCCTCCTTCGCAAGTCTGTCAGCAACTTCATTATGGCGTAGCCCGACATGTGAAGGTACCCATGAAAACTGAATAGTCAGGTCACGACGGCGTATTAAAGACAAAAAGGACAAAATTATGTAGAACTACCATAGAGTGCGCGGGACGAATGCTGGAGAGAGACTGGAGGGCAGGCTTGGAATCACAGACGATGACGGCATTCACTCCTCGTTGACAAGCAAGGCTGACAGCATCCAGGATGGCGTACAGCTCACACAGTGTTGAACTTGAGTTGTCACGGAGGCGGCGGCCAACCCACCCTCTGACAAGCGGCTCCATGTCAGGTGAGAAAATCGCGCCACCCGCAGCACCGTCTGGTTGAAGGGACCCGGGTGTCTGTGTAGATGCGGCATGGAGATGCAACACCAGACGTCACTGTCTCAACGTGCTGTAGAGCCAGCTGGCGCTCTAGGGAAGGCAAGTCTGACTTAGAGGTTGGTGTGTAGGTTACCTCAGGTATTGGCAGCAACCACGGGGGAGGACATGGGGGCACATCAGCAATAGGAACATCCAAGTTCAGGCTGCGAAGCACAGAGGAGGTTGCCCTGGTGAGGAGAGCACGTCCAGCAGGCAGTATAGCAGGGAGGCGTGAGTTTGGTTGAAGAGAGGTCCTGATTAATTGTGAATAGAGGGGTGAAATATGCGGAAAATGAAGACACTTGATAGTGAGGCGAGCAACGTTGGAATAAATACGCTCAACGAGAGGAGGAAAGCGCAATTCACTCTGCATGTTCACTATCCTGGTGGACATGGGGCAGCCAAGAATCACCCTCATGGATGCATTCTGAAACTTTTCTAAAGGTTCCAGCGCAGTCCTAGGAAGCTGAATCAGTGTAGGAGAGAGATAATCCACCACAGAGCGAATGAAAGCAATATAGACGGTCCTGGCCACAGGGATAGAAATACCTGAAGAATGATTGGTGAGCCACTATAGAGGTTTATGTCTGCGCTGAAGATGAGCCAACAAGTCACTGATGATGGGATGGACCTGCCGCCTGGCAGCGAGAGCTGGAGATATTTTCACCGGTGCGCCCAGGTAGCGGTGCTGTGAACAGAGAGGAATAACAAACCTTCCAATGGTGAAGTCTGGTAGGGTTTGGTGGGGCCGACAGGAGAAAATTCTGCTCTTTTCTGGTGAAATAATGATCCCACACCGCGAGGAAGCCACAGAGAGGGAGTCTAGAAGCAACTTTAGGTCTCTAGGCGAGGTCGAGTGTATACAAATGTCATCAGCATAGCATGTAATAGTAGTTCCAGGAGTGTCAGGGAGGGAAGTGAGCAGCCGATGCATCAAGTTGTTGAATAAAAACGGGCTAAGGATCCCTCCCTGAGGCGTACCAAGATGAAATTCCCGTGAAGGACTGTACGCACCACTGAAAAACACTCCAGAGTGTCTATCACTGAGGTAGCCACGAATCCATCTCAGGATATTACCTTTGATCCCGAAGGCAACCAGTTGATCCAGGATGATGTCGCGGTTGGCGACATCGAATGCGCTTTGTAGGTCGACGAAGGCCACCACACTGTCACGGGAGAGGCGTGAGTACTAATCAACGAGGCAGTGATGTGTGCTGCGCTGGGGAAGGAACCAACAATACGGGGCGTACGTAAAAGAGGGTTACCAGGAACCTGCTGCAGCAGACGAAGCACGGCGTACGTGATGCCGTCATCCCCAAGAGAGAGAAGGATAAGCCCAGAATCATCCAAGGTGGAGTTGTTAGCAAAGTTTTGAGAGAAGAGTTCAGCTTTAGAGATAGAAGAGATGCTAGTAGTGCCATCAGAATGAAAAGGAGGGAGAGATGAAAAAGTGAAGTTTTTGGAGATGTTTTTGGCTAGATGCCAGAAGTGTTGAGGGAAATTTGAGTTTAAAGGATTTTGCCATTTTCTATTTATGAAGGAGTGTTTGGCAAGTTGAAGAATAAGTTTGGCATGATTCCGGGCAGAAATATAAAGGGCGTGAGATTCAGGAGATAGAAGTCTCAAGTACCTTTTGTGGGCAACCTCTCCATCATGTATAGCACGAGAACAGGTTGTGTTAAACTAAGGTTTAGAAGGTTTGGTTTGAGAGAAAGAATGAGGAATGTACGTCTCCATGCCAGACACCATCACCTCTCTTATGCGATCAGCACAAAAAGATGGGTCTCTGACACGGAAACAATATTCATTCTAGGGAACATCAATATAATACGTCCTCAGGTCCTTCCAAAGTGCAATTCATATTGTATTAGCTCAATCACATTATTAATCATTAATCACATGATATATGGAGGAAAACGTTTTGCACACGACTGTTTTGGGTTGACTTACATAGCTCCACTCTCCCCTGTCCACTGTATCCATCCTCAAAGGGAAAACGTTTATCTACCACGCCCAGACTTAACTGATTTTCTGCCACACCCATATTAATTTTAAAGCTTTTTCTTAGATCTCCATATCTTTTTCCAGCACTTTTTTTTTTTCCATATGTGTGGTGTTACAAACATATTCCCTCTGCAATTTATTTTAAACTTGAGACGATTGTCGTTTTGGCACAGCAAAACGGACAATCACAAAATAAATCACCCAACGAATGACATTATTCACGTATATGTTCACGTATTATTTCATGTTTTGGTCAAGTATTTACATTTTTCGAAGTCAGTAAAGTGAATACGAAGGAAACGAGTTCGTATATTAGGGATTTGGCGCTTTTTCCTCTAGTCCATATATTAGATACTTTCGATTTTTTTTTCTCTTTATATCATCCATTTAATTAATTTATCTACTTAGGCTAGCGTTTTTTTTTTTTTTCTTAAATAGGAATATTTTCCTTACATAACATGTTCCTTTTCAGGAGTGCTTCCAGCCATACAGCACAGCGTTAGGTGTGCAGAGTAATTCTCCTCTCAAACGAAATCTGGACCGAGCAGTAACCTGGATTGCAGAGTCCGGCATGCCCTACCAGTGGGTGCGGGAGACGCTGATGATTGTTCGGAAGGTATACTGACAGGGTGACTCTTTCTTTATTTATCAAAGTAAACAAATAATTTCTATCTGTTTTCTTGTATTTTTTTTATAACGTTCATTCATTCATTCATTTATCCATTCATGCATTAATTTATTTAAGAGAGAGAGAGAGAGAGAGAGAGAGAGAGAGAGAGAGAGAGAGAGAGAGTTGTGCCAATTTGCTACCTGATCAAAAATTTTCTTAGATGACAGCACTTAACATGTACACTGAAATAAGATGACATCGCCCAAACATCTCTCAATATATCCATACATTGCCAGTTTCTCTATGAAGTTATATTGACAATTACAGTTGCTGTATTATCTGCATAATGCTAAGATGGAATAGAGTAAGAAAATAAGAGTAATGTGTTATTGAAGAGCTCCAAAACTTATTCCATTTTCGAGTCCTAAATGTCTCCCACCTAGTTTTATACTCATTGATTTTACGTTTAAATAATTTATACCAATATGTTATAGCTTCCTCCTTCATCCATTAGCCATGTTTGGATGTTAATTTATATTGTATAATATATGAATATATAATATAGCATATTGATTTATAAAAGAACTCACTCAAGGGTGCATGAACTTCAAACTAATGAAATATGC